>NW_026967843.1:0-168000 GCF_028390025.1 Pseudophryne corroboree | reverse complement strand
ATTACAATAATAAACACAGTGCAACATCCAGCTATGTATTGAGACAGTTAACACTATCAGGTGGAAAATGACAAATACTACAAACACCAGTTGAACCTGGGATTTGAACCAGTGACCCTGCAATCACCATCTGCATTGTAGGCAGGATGCTTAACCACTGGGCTATGGAGCCTCCCAAAGATTATGCTAAGCAGAGAGACTTTTCTCAAAGAATATTCTGTGTATGTAGTATTGATGTTGAACTTTATCAAAATCAATTACAATAATAAACACAGTGCAACATCCAACTATGTATTGAGACTGTTAACACTATCAGGTGGAAAATGACAAATACTACAAACACCAGTTGAACCCAGGATTCGAACCAGTGACCCTGCAATCACCATCTGCATTGTAGGCGGGATGCTTAACCACTGGGCTATGGAGCCTCCCAAAGATTATGCTAAGCAGAGAGACTTTTCTCAAAGAATATTCTGTGTATGTAGTATTGATGTTGAACTTTATCAAAATCAATTACAATAATAAACACAGTGCAGCATCCAACTATGTATTGAGACTGTTAACACTACCAGGTGGAAAATGACAAATACTACAAACACCAGTTGAACCTGGGATTCGAACCAGTGACCCTGCAATCACCATTTGCATTGTAGGCGGGATGCTTAACCACTGGGCTATGGAGCCTCCCAAAGATTATGCTAAGCAGAGAGACTTTTCTCAAAGAATATTCTGTGTATGTAGTATTGATGTTGAACTTTATCAAAATCAATTACAATAATAAACACAGTGCTACATCCAACTATGTATTGAGACTGTTAACACTACCAGGTGGAAAATGACAAATACTACAAACACCAGTTGAACCTGGGATTCGAACCAGTGACCCTGCAATCACCATCTGCATTGTAGGCAGGATGCTTAACCACTGGGCTATGGAGCCTCCCAAAGATTATGCTAAGCAGAGAGACTTTTCTCAAAGAATATTCTGTGTATGTAGTATTGATGTTGAACTTTATCAAAATCAATTACAATAATAAACACAGTGCAACATCCAACTATGTATTGAGACTGTTAACACTACCAGGTGGAAAGTGACAAACACTACAAACACCAGTTGAACCTGGGATTCGAACCGGTGACCCTGCAATCACCATCTGCATTGTAGGCGGGTTGCTTAACCACTGGGCTATGGAGCCTCCCAAAGATTATGCTAAGCAGAGAGACTTTTCTCAAAGAATATTCTGTGTATGTAGTATTGATGTTGAACTTTATCAAAATCAATTACAATAATAAACACAGTGCAACATCCAACTATGTATTGAGACTGTTAACACTACCAGGTGGAAAATGACAAATACTACAAACACCAGTTGAACCTGGGATTCGAACCAGTGACCCTGCAATCACCATCTGCATTGTAGGCGGGATACTTAACCACTGGGCTATGGAGCCTCCCAAAGATTATGCTAAGCAGAGAGACTTTTCTCAAAGAATATTCTGTGTATGTAGTATTGATGTTGAACTTTATCAAAATCAATTACAATAATAAACACAGTGCAACATCCAACTATGTATTGAGACTGTTAACACTACCAGGTGGAAAATGACAAATACTACAAACACCAGTTGAACCTGGGATTTGAACCAGGGAACCTGCAATCACCATCTGCATTGTAGGCGGGATGCTTAACCACTGGGATATGGAGCCTCCCAAAGATTATGCTAAGCAGAGAGACTTTTCTCAAAGAATATTCTGTGTATGTAGTATTGATGTTGAACTTTATCAAAATCAATTACAATAATAAACACAGTGCAACATCCAACTATGTATTGAGACTGTTAACACTACCAGGTGGAAAATGACAAATACTACAAACACCAGTTGAACCTGGGATTTGAACCAGTGACCCTGCAATCACCACCTGCATTGTAGGCGGGATGCTTAACCACTGGGCTATGGAGCCTCCCAAAGATTATGCTAAGCAGAGAGACTTTTCTCAAAGAATATTCTGTGTATGTAGTATTGATGTTGAACTTTATCAAAATCAATTACAATAATAAACACAGTGCAACATCCAACTATGTATTGAGACTGTTAACACTACCAGGTGGAAAGTGACAAATACTACAAACACCAGTTGAACCTGGGATTCGAACCAGTGACCCTGCAATCACCATCTGCATTGTAGGCGGGATGCTTAACCACTGGGCTATGGAGCCTCCCAAAGATTATGCTAAGCAGAGAGACTTTTCTCAAAGAATATTCTGTGTATGTAGTATTGATGTTGAACTTTATCAAAATCAATTACAATAATAAACACAGTGCAACATCCAACTATGTATTGAGACTGTTAACACTATCAGGTGGAAAATGACAAATACTACAAACACCAGTTGAACCCGGGATTCAAACCAGTGACCCTGCAATCACCATCTGCATTGTAGGCAGGATGCTTAACCACTGGGCTATGGAGCCTCCCAAAGATTATGCTAAGCAGAGAGACTTTTCTCAAAGAATATTCTGTGTATGTAGTATTGATGTTGAACTTTATCAAAATCAATTACAATAATAAACACAGTGCAACATCCAACTATGTATTGAGACTGTTAACACTACCAGGTGGAAAATGACAAATACTACAAACACCAGTTGAACCTGGGATTCGAACCAGTGACCCTGCAATCACCATCTGCATTGTAGGCGGGATGCTTAACCACTGGGCTATGGAGCCTCCCAAAGATTATGCTAAGCAGAGAGACTTTTCTCAAAGAATATTCTGTGTATGTAGTATTGATGTTGAACTTTATCAAAATCAATTACAATAATAAACACAGTGCAACATCCAACTATGTATTGAGACTGTTAACACTATCAGGTGGAAAATGACAAATACTACAAACACCAGTTGAACCCAGGATTCGAACCAGTGACCCTGCAATCACCATCTGCATTGTAGGCGGGATGCTTAACCACTGGGCTATGGAGCCTCCCAAAGATTATGCTAAGCAGAGAGACTTTTCTCAAAGAATATTCTGTGTATGTAGTATTGATGTTGAACTTTATCAAAATCAATTACAATAATAAACACAGTGCTACATCCAACTATGTATTGAGACTGTTAACACTACCAGGTGGAAAATGACAAATACTACAAACACCAGTTGAACCTGGGATTCGAACCAGTGACCCTGCAATCACCATCTGCATTGTAGGCAGGATGCTTAACCACTGGGCTATGGAGCCTCCCAAAGGTTATGCTAAGCAGAGAGACTTTTCTCAAAGAATATTCTGTGTATGTAGTATTGATGTTGAACTTTATCAAAATCAATTACAATAATAAACACAGTGCAACATCCAACTATGTATTGAGACTGTTAACACTACCAGGTGGAAAGTGACAAACACTACAAACACCAGTTGAACCTGGGATTCGAACCGGTGACCCTGCAATCACCATCTGCATTGTAGGCGGGTTGCTTAACCACTGGGCTATGGAGCCTCCCAAAGATTATGCTAAGCAGAGAGACTTTTCTCAAAGAATATTCTGTGTATGTAGTATTGATGTTGAACTTTATCAAAATCAATTACAATAATAAACACAGTGCAACATCCAACTATGTATTGAGACTGTTAACACTACCAGGTGGAAAATGACAAATACTACAAACACCAGTTGAACCTGGGATTCGAACCAGTGACCCTGCAATCACCATCTGCATTGTAGGCGGGATACTTAACCACTGGGCTATGGAGCCTCCCAAAGATTATGCTAAGCAGAGAGACTTTTCTCAAAGAATATTCTGTGTATGTAGTATTGATGTTGAACTTTATCAAAATCAATTACAATAATAAACACAGTGCAACATCCAACTATGTATTGAGACTGTTAACACTACCAGGTGGAAAATGACAAATACTACAAACACCAGTTGAACCTGGGATTTGAACCAGTGACCCTGCAATCACCACCTGCATTGTAGGCGGGATGCTTAACCACTGGGCTATGGAGCCTCCCAAAGATTATGCTAAGCAGAGAGACTTTTCTCAAAGAATATTCTGTGTATGTAGTATTGATGTTGAACTTTATCAAAATCAATTACAATAATAAACACAGTGCAACATCCAACTATGTATTGAGACTGTTAACACTACCAGGTGGAAAGTGACAAATACTACAAACACCAGTTGAACCTGGGATTTGAACCAGTGACCCTGCAATCACCATCTGCATTGTAGGTGGGATGCTTAACCACTGGGCTATGGAGCCTCCCAAAGATTATGCTAAGCAGAGAGACTTTTCTCAAAGAATATTCTGTGTATGTAGTATTGATGTTGAACTTTATCAAAATCAATTACAATAATAAACACAGTGCAACATCCAACTATGTATTGAGACTGTTAACACTATCAGGTGGAAAATGACAAATACTACAAACACCAGTTGAACCCGGGATTCGAACCAGTGACCCTGCAATCACCATCTGCATTGTAGGCAGGATGCTTAACCACTGGGCTATGGAGCCTCCCAAAGATTATGCTAAGCAGAGAGACTTTTCTCAAAGAATATTCTGTGTATGTAGTATTGATGTTGAACTTTATCAAAATCAATTACAATAATAAACACAGTGCAACATCCAACTATGTATTGAGACTGTTAACACTACCAGGTGGAAAATGACAAATACTACAAACACCAGTTGAACCTGGGATTCGAACCAGTGACCCTGCAATCACCATCTGCATTGTAGGCGGGATGCTTAACCACTGGGCTATGGAGCCTCCCAAAGATTATGCTAAGCAGAGAGACTTTTCTCAAAGAATATTCTGTGTATGTAGTATTGATGTTGAACTTTATCAAAATCAATTACAATAATAAACACAGTGCAACATCCAACTATGTATTGAGACTGTTAACACTACCAGGTGGAAAGTGACAAACACTACAAACACCAGTTGAACCTGGGATTCGAACCGGTGACCCTGCAATCACCATCTGCATTGTAGGCGGGTTGCTTAACCACTGGGCTATGGAGCCTCCCAAAGATTATGCTAAGCAGAGAGACTTTTCTCAAAGAATATTCTGTGTATGTAGTATTGATGTTGAACTTTATCAAAATCAATTACAATAATAAACACAGTGCAACATCCAACTATGTATTGAGACTGTTAACACTACCAGGTGGAAAATGACAAATACTACAAACACCAGTTGAACCTGGGATTGCGAACCAGTGACCCTGCAATCACCATCTGCATTGTAGGCGGGATACTTAACCACTGGGCTATGGAGCCTCCCAAAGATTATGCTAAGCAGAGAGACTTTTCTCAAAGAATATTCTGTGTATGTAGTATTGATGTTGAACTTTATCAAAATCAATTACAATAATAAACACAGTGCAACATCCAACTATGTATTGAGACTGTTAACACTACCAGGTGGAAAATGACAAATACTACAAACACCAGTTGAACCTGGGATTCGAACCAGTGACCCTGCAATCACCATCTGCATTGTAGGCGGGATGCTTAACCACGGGGCTATGGAGCCTCCCAAAGATTATGCTAAGCAGAGAGACTTTTCTCAAAGAATATTCTGTGTATGTAGTATTGATGTTGAACTTTATCAAAATCAATTACAATAATAAACACAGTGCAACATCCAACTATGTATTGAGACTGTTAACACTATCAGGTGGAAAATGACAAATACTACAAACACCAGTTGAACCCGGGATTCGAACCAGTGACCCTGCAATCACCATCTGCATTGTAGGCGGGATGCTTAACCACTGGGATATGGAGCCTCCCAAAGATTATGCTAAGCAGAGAGACTTTTCTCAAAGAATATTCTGTGTATGTAGTATTGATGTTGAACTTTATCAAAATCAATTACAATAATAAACACAGTGCAACATCCAACTATGTATTGAGACTGTTAACACTACCAGGTGGAAAATGACAAATACTGCAAACACCAGTTGAACCTGGGATTCGAACCAGTGAAACTACAATCACCATCTGCATTGTAGGCAGGATGCTTAACCACTGGGCTATGGAGCCTCCCAAAGATTATGCTAAGCAGAGAGACTTTTCTCAAAGAATATTCTGTGTATGTAGTATTGATGTTGAACTTTATCAAAATCAATTACAATAATAAACACAGTGCAACATCCAACTATGTATTGAGACTGTTAACACTACCAGGTGGAAAATGACAAATACTACAAACACCAGTTGAACCTGGGATTCGAACCAGTGACCCTGCAATCACCATCTGCATTGTAGGCGGGATGCTTAACCACTGGGCTATGGAGCCTCCCAAAGATTATGCTAAGCAGAGAGACTTTTCTCAAAGAATATTCTGTGTATGTAGTATTGATGTTGAACTTTATCAAAATCAATTACAATAATAAACACAGTGCAACATCCAACTATGTATTGAGACTGTTAACACTACCAGGTGGAAAGTGACAAACACTACAAACACCAGTTGAACCTGGGATTCGAACCGGTGACCCTGCAATCACCATCTGCATTGTAGGCGGGTTGCTTAACCACTGGGCTATGGAGCCTCCCAAAGATTATGCTAAGCAGAGAGACTTTTCTCAAAGAATATTCTGTGTATGTAGTATTGATGTTGAACTTTATCAAAATCAATTACAATAATAAACACAGTGCAACATCCAACTATGTATTGAGACTGTTAACACTACCAGGTGGAAAATGACAAATACTACAAACACCAGTTGAACCTGGGATTCGAACCAGTGACCCTGCAATCACCATCTGCATTGTAGGCGGGATACTTAACCACTGGGCTATGGAGCCTCCCAAAGATTATGCTAAGCAGAGAGACTTTTCTCAAAGAATATTCTGTGTATGTAGTATTGATGTTGAACTTTATCAAAATCAATTACAATAATAAACACAGTGCAACATCCAACTATGTATTGAGACTGTTAACACTACCAGGTGGAAAATGACAAATACTACAAACACCAGTTGAACCTGGGATTCGAACCAG
The DNA here is from genome assembly GCF_028390025.1 of Pseudophryne corroboree. NCBI lineage: Eukaryota > Metazoa > Chordata > Amphibia > Anura > Myobatrachidae > Pseudophryne > Pseudophryne corroboree. The sequence goes on along the minus strand of NW_026967843.1, from coordinate 160,975 downwards.
TGACCCTGCAATCACCATCTGCATTGTAGGCGGGATGCTTAACCACGGGGCTATGGAGCCTCCCAAAGATTATGCTAAGCAGAGAGACTTTTCTCAAAGAATATTCTGTGTATGTAGTATTGATGTTGAACTTTATCAAAATCAATTACAATAATAAACACAGTGCAACATCCAACTATGTATTGAGACTGTTAACACTATCAGGTGGAAAATGACAAATACTACAAACACCAGTTGAACCCGGGATTCGAACCAGTGACCCTGCAATCACCATCTGCATTGTAGGCGGGATGCTTAACCACTGGGATATGGAGCCTCCCAAAGATTATGCTAAGCAGAGAGACTTTTCTCAAAGAATATTCTGTGTATGTAGTATTGATGTTGAACTTTATCAAAATCAATTACAATAATAAACACAGTGCAACATCCAACTATGTATTGAGACTGTTAACACTACCAGGTGGAAAATGACAAATACTGCAAACACCAGTTGAACCTGGGATTCGAACCAGTGAAACTACAATCACCATCTGCATTGTAGGCAGGATGCTTAACCACTGGGCTATGGAGCCTCCCAAAGATTATGCTAAGCAGAGAGACTTTTCTCAAAGAATATTCTGTGTATGTAGTATTGATGTTGAACTTTATCAAAATCAATTACAATAATAAACACAGTGCAACATCCAACTATGTATTGAGACTGTTAACACTACCAGGTGGAAAGTGACAAATACTACAAACACCAGTTGAACCTGGGATTTGAACCAGTGACCCTGCAATCACCATCTGCATTGTAGGCAGGATACTTAACCACTGGGCTATGGAGCCTCCCAAAGATTATGCTAAGCAGAGAGACTTTTCTCAAAGAATATTCTGTGTATGTAGTATTGATGTTGAACTTTATCAAAATCAATTACAATAATAAACACAGTGCAACATCCAACTATGTATTGAGACTGTTAACACTACCAGGTGGAAAGTGACAAATACTACAAACACCAGTTGAACCTGGGATTCGAACCGGTGACCCTGCAATCACCATCTGCATTGTAGGCGGGATGCTTAACCACGGGGCTATGGAGCCTCCCAAAGATTATGCTAAGCAGAGAGACTTTTCTCAAAGAATATTCTGTGTATGTAGTATTGATGTTGAACTTTATCAAAATCAATTACAATAATAAACACAGTGCAACATCCAACTATGTATTGAGACTGTTAACACTACCAGGTGGAAAATGACAAATACTACAAACACCAGTTGAACCTGGGATTCGAACCAGTGACCCTGCAATCACCATCTGCATTGTAGGCGGGATACTTAACCACTGGGCTATGGAGCCTCCCAAAGATTATGCTAAGCAGAGAGACTTTTCTCAAAGAATATTCTGTGTATGTAGTATTGATGTTGAACTTTATCAAAATCAATTACAATAATAAACAGTGCAACATCCAACTATGTATTGAGACTGTTAACACTATCAGGTGGAAAATGACAAATACTACAAACACCAGTTGAACCTGGGATTCGAACCAGTGACCCTGCAATCACCATCTGCATTGTAGGCAGGATGCTTAACCACTGGGCTATGGAGCCTCCCAAAGATTATGCTAAGCAGAGAGACTTTTCTCAAAGAATATTCTGTGTATGTAGTATTGATGTTGAACTTTATCAAAATCAATTACAATAATAAACACAGTGCAACATCCAACTATGTATTGAGACTGTTAACACTACCAGGTGGAAAATGACAAATACTACAAACACCAGTTGAACCTGGGATTCGAACCAGTGACCCTGCAATCACCATCTGCATTGTAGGCGGGATACTTAACCACTGGGCTATGGAGCCTCCCAAAGATTATGCTAAGCAGAGAGACTTTTCTCAAAGAATATTCTGTGTATGTAGTATTGATGTTGAACTTTATCAAAATCAATTACAATAATAAACACAGTGCAACATCCAACTATGTATTGAGACTGTTAACACTATCAGGTGGAAAATGACAAATACTACAAACACCAGTTGAACCTGGGATTTGAACCAGTGACCCTGCAATCACCATCTGCATTGTAGGCAGGATGCTAAACCACTGGGCTATGGAGCCTCCCAAAGATTATGCTAAGCAGAGAGACTTTTCTCAAAGAATATTCTGTGTATGTAGTATTGATGTTGAACTTTATCAAAATCTATTACAATAATAAACACAGTGCAACATCCAACTATGTATTGAGACTGTTAACACTACCAGGTGGAAAATGACAAATACTACAAACACCAGTTGAACCTGGGATTCGAACCAGTGACCCTGCAATCACCATCTGCATTGTAGGCGGGATACTTAACCACTGGGCTATGGAGCCTCCCAAAGATTATGCTAAGCAGAGAGACTTTTCTCAAAGAATATTCTGTGTATGTAGTATTGATGTTGAACTTTATCAAAATCAATTACAATAATAAACACAGTGCAACATCCAACTATGTATTGAGACTGTTAACACTATCAGGTGGAAAATGACAAATACTACAAACACCAGTTGAACCTGGGATTCGAACCAGTGACCCTGCAATCACCATCTGCATTGTAGGCGGGATACTTAACCACTGGGCTATGGAGCCTCCCAAAGATTATGCTAAGCAGAGAGACTTTTCTCAAAGAATATTCTGTGTATGTAGTATTGATGTTGAACTTTATCAAAATCAATTACAATAATAAACAGTGCAACATCCAACTATGTATTGAGACTGTTAACACTACCAGGTGGAAAATGACAAATACTACAAACACCAGTTGAACCTGGGATTTGAACCAGGGAACCTGCAATCACCATCTGCATTGTAGGCGGGATGCTTAACCACTGGGATATGGAGCCTCCCAAAGATTATGCTAAGCAGAGAGACTTTTCTCAAAGAATATTCTGTGTATGTAGTATTGATGTTGAACTTTATCAAAATCAATTACAATAATAAACACAGTGCAACATCCAGCTATGTATTGAGACTGTTAACACTATCAGGTGGAAAATGACAAATACTACAAACACCAGTTGAACCTGGGATATGAACCAGTGACCCTGCAATCACCATCTGCATTGTAGGCAGGATGCTTAACCACTGGGCTATGGAGCCTCCCAAAGATTATGCTAAGCAGAGAGACTTTTCTCAAAGAATATTCTGTGTATGTAGTATTGATGTTGAACTTTATCAAAATCAATTACAATAATAAACACAGTGCAACATCCAACTATGTATTGAGACTGTTAACACTACCAGGTGGAAAATGACAAATACTACAAACACCAGTTGAACCTGGGATTCAAACCAGTGACCCTGCAATCACCATCTGCATTGTAGGCAGGATACTTAACCACTGGGCTATGGAGCCTCCCAAAGATTATGCTAAGCAGAGAGACTTTTCTCAAAGAATATTCTGTGTATGTAGTATTGATTTTGAACTTTATCAAAATCAATTACAATAATAAACACAGTGCAACATCCAACTATGTATTGAGACTGTTAACACTACCAGGTGGAAAGTGACAAATACTACAAACACCAGTTGAACCTGGGATTCGAACCGGTGACCCTGCAATCACCATCTGCATTGTAGGCGGGATACTTAACCACTGGGCTATGGAGCCTCCCAAAGATTATGCTAAGCAGAGAGACTTTTCTCAAAGAATATTCTGTGTATGTAGTATTGATGTTGAACTTTATCAAAATCAATTACAATAATAAACACAGTGCAACATCCAACTATGTATTGAGACTGTTAACACTACCAGGTGGAAAATGACAAATACTACAAACACCAGTTGAACCTGGGATATGAACCAGTGACCCTGCAATCACCATCTGCATTGTAGGCAGGATGCTTAACCACTGGGCTATGGAGCCTCCCAAAGATTATGCTAAGCAGAGAGACTTTTCTCAAAGAATATTCTGTGTATGTAGTATTGATGTTGAACTTTATCAAAATCAATTACAATAATAAACACAGTGCAACATCCAACTATGTATTGAGACTGTTAACACTACCAGGTGGAAAATGACAAATACTACAAACACCAGTTGAACCTGGGATTCAAACCAGTGACCCTGCAATCACCATCTGCATTGTAGGCAGGATACTTAACCACTGGGCTATGGAGCCTCCCAAAGATTATGCTAAGCAGAGAGACTTTTCTCAAAGAATATTCTGTGTATGTAGTATTGATTTTGAACTTTATCAAAATCAATTACAATAATAAACACAGTGCAACATCCAACTATGTATTGAGACTGTTAACACTACCAGGTGGAAAGTGACAAATACTACAAACACCAGTTGAACCTGGGATTCGAACCGGTGACCCTGCAATCACCATCTGCATTGTAGGCGGGATACTTAACCACTGGGCTATGGAGCCTCCCAAAGATTATGCTAAGCAGAGAGACTTTTCTCAAAGAATATTCTGTGTATGTAGTATTGATGTTGAACTTTATCAAAATCAATTACAATAATAAACACAGTGCAACATCCAACTATGTATTGAGACTGTTAACACTACCAGGTGGAAAATGACAAATACTACAAACACCAGTTGAACCTGGGATCTGAACAAGTGACCCTGCAATCACCATCTGCATTGTAGGCGGGATACTTAACCACTGGGCTATGGAGCCTCCCAAAGATTATGCTAAGCAGAGAGACTTTTCTCAAAGAATATTCTGTGTATGTAGTATTGATGTTGAACTTTATCAAAATCAATTACAATAATAAACACAGTGCAACATCCAACTATGTATTGAGACTGTTAACACTATCAGGTGGAAAATGACAAATACTACAAACACCAGTTGAACCTGGGATTCGAACCAGTGACCCTGCAATCACCATCTGCATTGTAGGCGGGATACTTAACCACTGGGCTATGGAGCCTCCCAAAGATTATGCTAAGCAGAGAGACTTTTCTCAAAGAATATTCTGTGTATGTAGTATTGATGTTGAACTTTATCAAAATCAATTACAATAATAAACAGTGCAACATCCAACTATGTATTGAGACTGTTAACACTACCAGGTGGAAAATGACAAATACTACAAACACCAGTTGAACCTGGGATTTGAACCAGGGAACCTACAATCACCATCTGCATTGTAGGCGGGATGCTTAACCACTGGGATATGGAGCCTCCCAAAGATTATGCTAATCAGAGAGACTTTTCTCAAAGAATATTCTGTGTATGTAGTATTGATGTTGAACTTTATCAAAATCAATTACAATAATAAACACAGTGCAACATCCAGCTATGTATTGAGACTGTTAACACTATCAGGTGGAAAATGACAAATACTACAAACACCAGTTGAACCTGGGATATGAACCAGTGACCCTGCAATCACCATCTGCATTGTAGGCAGGATGCTTAACCACTGGGCTATGGAGCCTCCCAAAGATTATGCTAAGCAGAGAGACTTTTCTCAAAGAATATTCTGTGTATGTAGTATTGATGTTGAACTTTATCAAAATCAATTACAATAATAAACACAGTGCAACATCCAACTATGTATTGAGACTGTTAACACTACCAGGTGGAAAATGACAAATACTACAAACACCAGTTGAACCTGGGATTCAAACCAGTGACCCTGCAATCACCATCTGCATTGTAGGCAGGATACTTAACCACTGGGCTATGGAGCCTCCCAAAGATTATGCTAAGCAGAGAGACTTTTCTCAAAGAATATTCTGTGTATGTAGTATTGATTTTGAACTTTATCAAAATCAATTACAATAATAAACACAGTGCAACATCCAACTATGTATTGAGACTGTTAACACTACCAGGTGGAAAGTGACAAATACTACAAACACCAGTTGAACCTGGGATTCGAACCGGTGACCCTGCAATCACCATCTGCATTGTAGGCGGGATACTTAACCACTGGGCTATGGAGCCTCCCAAAGATTATGCTAAGCAGAGAGACTTTTCTCAAAGAATATTCTGTGTATGTAGTATTGATGTTGAACTTTATCAAAATCAATTACAATAATAAACACAGTGCAACAACCAACTATGTTTTGAGACTGTTAACACTACCAGGTGGAAAATGACAAATACTACAAACACCAGTTGAACCTGGGATTCGAACCAGTGACCCTGCAATCACCATCTGCATTGTAGGCGGGATGCTTAACCACTGGGCTATGGAGCCTCCCAAAGATTATGCTAAGCAGAGAGACTTTTCTCAAAGAATATTCTGTGTATGTAGTATTGATGTTGAACTTTATCAAAATCAATTACAATAATAAACACAGTGCAACATCCAACTATGTATTGAGACTGTTAACACTACCAGGTGGAAAATGACAAATACTACAAACACCAGTTGAACCTGGGATTCAAACCAGTGACCCTGCAATCACCATCTGCATTGTAGGCAGGATACTTAACCACTGGGCTATGGAGCCTCCCAAAGATTAAGCTAAGCAGAGAGACTTTTCTCAAAGAATATTCTGTGTATGTAGTATTGATGTTGAACTTTATCAAAATCAATTACAATAATAAACACAGTGCAACATCCAACTATGTATTGAGACTGTTAACACTACCAGGTGGAAAGTGACAAATACTACAAACACCAGTTGAACCTGGGATTCGAACTGGTGACCCTACAATCACCATCTGCATTGTAGGCGGGATACTTAACCACTGGGCTATGGAGCCTCCCAAATATTATGCTAAGCAGAGAGACTTTTCTCAAAGAATATTCTGTGTATGTAGTATTGATGTTGAACTTTATCAAAATCAATTACAATAATAAACACAGTGCAACATCCAACTATGTATTGAGACTGTTAACACTACCAGGTGGAAAATGACAAATACTACAAACACCAGTTGAACCCAGGATTCAAACCAGTGACCCTGCAATCACCATCTGCATTGTAGGCGGGATGCTTAACCACTGGGCTATGGAGCCTCCCAAAGATTATGCTAAGCAGAGAGACTTTTCTCAAAGAATATTCTGTGTATGTAGTATTGATGTTGAACTTTATCAAAATCAATTACAATAATAAACACAGTGCAACATCCAACTATGTATTGAGACTGTTAACACTACCAGGTGGAAAATGACAAATACTACAAACACCAGTTGAACCTGGGATTCGAACCAGTGAAACTACAATCACCATCTGCATTGTAGGCGGGATGCTTAACCACTGGGCTACGGAGCCTCCCAAAGATTATGCTAAGCAGAGAGACTTTTCTCAAAGAATATTCTGTGTATGTAGTATTGATGTTGAACTTTATCAAAATCAATTACAATAATAAACACAGTGCAACATCCAACTATGTATTGAGACTGTTAACACTACCAGGTGGAAAATGACAAATACTACAAACACCAGTTGAACCTGGGATTCAAACCAGTGACCCTGCAATCACCATCTGCATTGTAGGCAGGATACTTAACCACTGGGCTATGGAGCCTCCCAAAGATTATGTTAAGCAGAGAGACTTTTCTCAAAGAATATTCTGTGTATGTAGTATTGATGTTGAACTTTATCAAAATCAATTACAATAATAAACACAGTGCAACATCCAACTATGTATTGAGACTGTTAACACTACCAGGTGGAAAGTGACAAATACTACAAACACCAGTTGAACCTGGGATTTGAACCGGTGACCCTGCAATCACCATCTGCATTGTAGGCGGGATACTTAACCACTGGGCTATGGAGCCTCCCAAAGATTATGCTAAGCAGAGAGACTTTTCTCAAAGAATATTCTGTGTATGTAGTATTGATGTTGAACTTTATCAAAATCAATTACAATAATAAACACAGTGCAACATCCAACTATGTATTGAGACTGTTAACACTACCAGGTGGAAAATGACAAATACTACAAACACCAATTGAACCTGGGATTCGAACCAGTGACCCTGCAATCACCATCTGCATTGTAGGCGGGATGCTTAACCACTGGGCTATGGAGCCTCCCAAAGATTATGCTAAGCAGAGAGACTTTTCTCAAAGAATATTCTGTGTATGTAGTATTGATGTTGAACTTTATCAAAATCAATTACAATAATAAACACAGTGCAACATCCAACTATGTATTGAGACTGTTAACACTATCAGGTGGAAAATGACAAATACTACAAACACCAGTTGAACCCAGGATGCGAACCAGTGACCCTGCAATCACCATCTGCATTGTAGGCGGGATGCTTAACCACTGGGCTATGGAGCCTCCCAAAGATTATGCTAAGCAGAGAGACTTTTCTCAAAGAATATTCTGTGTATGTAGTATTGATGTTGAACTTTATCAAAATCAATTACAATAATAAACACAGTGCAACATCCAACTATGTATTGAGACTGTTAACACTACCAGGTGGAAAATGACAAATACTACAAACACCAGTTGAACCTGGGATTTGAATCAGTGAAACTACAATCACCATCTGCATTGTAGGCGGGATGCTTAACCACTGGGCTACGGAGCCTCCCAAAGATTATGCTAAGCAGAGAGACTTTTCTCAAAGAATATTCTGTGAATGTAGTATTGATGTTGAACTTTATCAAAATCAATTACAATAATAAACACAGTGCAACATCCAACTATGTATTGAGACTGTTAACACTATCAGGTGGAAAATGACAAATACTACAAACACCAGTTGAACCTGGGATTCGAACCAGTGACCCTGCAATCACCATCTGCATTGTAGGCGGGATACTTAACCACTGGGCTATGGAGCCTCCCAAAGATTATGCTAAGCAGAGAGACTTTTCTCAAAGAATATTCTGTGTATGTAGTATTGATGTTGAACTTTATCAAAATCAATTACAATAATAAACACAGTGCAACATCCAACTATGTATTGAGACTGTTAACACTACCAGGTGGAAAATGACAAATACTACAAACACCAGTTGAACCTGGGATTTGAACCAGTGACCCTGCAATCACCATCTGCATTGTAGGCAGGATGCTTAACCACTGGGCTATGGAGCCTCCCAAAGATTATGCTAAGCAGAGAGACTTTTCTCAAAGAATATTCTGTGTATGTAGTATTGATGTTGAACTTTATCAAAATCAATTACAATAATAAACACAGTGCAACATCCAACTATGTATTGAGACTGTTAACACTACCAGGTGGAAAATGACAAATACTACAAACACCAGTTGAACCTGGGATTCGAATCAGTGACCCTGCAATCACCATCTGCATTGTAGGCAGGATACTTAACCACTGGGCTATGGAGCCTCCCAAAGATTATGCTAAGCAGAGAGACTTTTCTCAAAGAATATTCTGTGTATGTAGTATTGATGTCGAACTTTATCAAAATCAATTACAATAATAAACACAGTGCAACATCCAACTATGTATTGAGACTGTTAACACTACCAGGTGGAAAGTGACAAATACTACAAACACCAGTTGAACCTGGGATTCGAACCGGTGACCCTGCAATCACCATCTGCATTGTAGGCGGGATGCTTAACCACTGGGCTATGGAGCCTCCCAAAGATTATGCTAAGCAGAGAGACTTTTCTCAAAGAATATTCTGTGTATGTAGTATTGATGTTGAACTTTATCAAAATCAATTACAATAATAAACACAGTGCAACATCCAACTATGTATTGAGACTGTTAACACTATCAGGTGGAAAATGACAAATACTACAAACACAAGTTGAACCTGGGATTCGAACCAGTGACCCTGCAATCACCATCTGCATTGTAGGCAGGATGCTTAACCACTGGGCTATGGAGCCTCCCAAAGATTATGCTAAGCAGAGAGACTTTTCTCAAAGAATATTCTGTGTATGTAGTATTGATGTTGAACTTTATCAAAATCAATTACAATAATAAACACAGTGCAACATCCAACTATGTATTGAGACTGTTAACACTACCAGGTGGAAAATGACAAATACTACAAACACCAGTTGAACCTGGGATTCGAACCAGTGACCCTACAATCACCATCTGCATTGTAGGCGGGATGCTTAACCACTGGGCTATGGAGCCTCCCAAAGATTATGCTAAGCAGAGAGACTTTTCTCAAAGAATATTCTGTGTATGTAGTATTGATGTTGAACTTTATCAAAATCAATTACAATAATAAACACAGTGCAACATCCAACTATGTATTGAGACTGTTAACACTACCAGGTGGAAAATGACAAATACTACAAACACCAGTTGAACCTGGGATTCGAACCAGTGACCCTGCAATCACCATCTGCATTGTAGGCGGGATACTTAACCACTGGGCTATGGAGCCTCCCAAAGATTATGCTAAGCAGAGAGACTTTTCTCAAAGAATATTCTGTGTATGTAGTATTGATGTTGAACTTTATCAAAATCAATTACAATAATAAACACAGTGCAACATCCAACTATGTATTGAGACTGTTAACACTACCAGGTGGAAAATGACAAATACTACAAACACCAGTTGAACCTGGGATTCGAACCAGTGACCCTGCAATCACCATCTGCATTGTAGGCGGGATGCTTAACCACGGGGCTATGGAGCCTCCCAAAGATTATGCTAAGCAGAGAGACTTTTCTCAAAGAATATTCTGTGTATGTAGTATTGATGTTGAACTTTATCAAAATCAATTACAATAATAAACACAGTGCAACATCCAACTATGTATTGAGACTGTTAACACTACCAGGTGGAAAATGACAAATACTACAAACACCAGTTGAACCTGGGATTTGAACCAGTGACCCTGCAATCACCATCTGCATTGTAGGCGGGATACTTAACCACTGGGCTATGGAGCCTCCCAAAGATTATGCTAAGCAGAGAGACTTTTCTCAAAGAATATTCTGTGTATGTAGTATTGATGTTGAACTTTATCAAAATCAATTACAATAATAAACACAGTGCAACATCCAGCTATGTATTGAGACTGTTAACACTATCAGGTGGAAAATGACAAATACTACAAACACCAGTTGAACCTGGGATTTGAACCAGTGACCCTGCAATCACCATCTGCATTGTAGGCAGGATGCTTAACCACTGGGCTATGGAGCCTCCCAAAGATTATGCTAAGCAGAGAGACTTTTCTCAAAGAATATTCTGTGTATGTAGTATTGATGTTGAACTTTATCAAAATCAATTACAATAATAAACACAGTGCAACATCCAACTATGTATTAAGACTGTTAACACTACCAGGTGGAAAATGACAAATACTACAAACACCAGTTGAACCTGGGATTCGAACCAGTGACCCTGCAATCACCATCTGCATTGTAGGCGGGATGCTTAACCACTGGGCTATGGAGCCTCCCAAAGATTATGCTGAGCAGAGAGACTTTTCTCAAAGAATATTCTGTGTATGTAGTATTGATGTTGAACTTTATCAAAATCAATTACAATAATAAACACAGTGCAACATCCAACTATGTATTGAGACTGTTAACACTATCAGGTGGAAAATGACAAATACTACAAACACCAGTTGAACCTGGGATTCGAACCAGTGACCCTGCAATCACCATCTGCATTGTAGGCGGGATACTTAACCACTGGGCTATGGAGCCTCCCAAAGATTATGCTAAGCAGAGAGACTTTTCTCAAAGAATATTCTGTGTATGTAGTATTGATGTTGAACTTTATCAAAATCAATTACAATAATAAACACAGTGCAACATCCAACTATGTATTGAGACTGTTAACACTACCAGGTGGAAAATGACAAATACTACAAACACCAGTTGAACCTGGGATTTGAACCAGGGAACCTGCAATCACCATCTGCATTGTAGGCGGGATGCTTAACCACTGGGATATGGAGCCTCCCAAAGATTATGCTAAGCAGAGAGACTTTTCTCAAAGAATATTCTGTGTATGTAGTATTGATGTTGAACTTTATCAAAATCAATTACAATAATAAACACAGTGCAACATCCAACTATGTATTGAGACTGTTAACACTACCAGGTGGAAAATGACAAATACTACAAACACCAGTTGAACCTGGGATTCGAACCAGTGACCCTGCAATCACCATCTGCATTGTAGGCGGGATACTTAACCACTGGGCTATGGAGCCTCCCAAAGATTATGCTAAGCAGAGAGACTTTTCTCAAAGAATATTCTGTGTATGTAGTATTGATGTTGAACTTTATCAAAATCAATTACAATAATAAACACAGTGCAACATCCAACTATGTATTGAGACTGTTAACACTATCAGGTGGAAAATGACAAATACTACAAACACCAGTTGAACCTGGGATTCGAACCAGTGACCCTGCAATCACCATCTGCATTGTAGGCGGGATACTTAACCACTGGGCTATGGAGCCTCCCAAAGATTATGCTAAGCAGAGAGACTTTTCTCAAAGAATATTCTGTGTATGTAGTATTGATGTTGAACTTTATCAAAATCAATTACAATAATAAACACAGTGCAACATCCAACTATGTATTGAGACTGTTAACACTACCAGGTGGAAAATGACAAATACTACAAACACCAGTTGAACCTGGGATTTGAACCAGGGAACCTGCAATCACCATCTGCATTGTAGGCGGGATGCTTAACCACTGGGATATGGAGCCTCCCAAAGATTATGCTAAGCAGAGAGACTTTTCTCAAAGAATATTCTGTGTATGTAGTATTGATGTTGAACTTTATCAAAATCAATTACAATAATAAACACAGTGCAACATCCAGCTATGTATTGAGACTGTTAACACTATCAGGTGGAAAATGACAAATACTACAAACACCAGTTGAACCTGGGATTTGAACCAGTGACCCTGCAATCACCATCTGCATTGTAGGCAGGATGCTTAACCACTGGGCTATGGAGCCTCCCAAAGATTATGCTAAGCAGAGAGACTTTTCTCAAAGAATATTCTGTGTATGTAGTATTGATGTTGAACTTTATCAAAATCAATTACAATAATAAACACAGTGCAACATCCAACTATGTATTAAGACTGTTAACACTACCAGGTGGAAAATGACAAATACTACAAACACCAGTTGAACCTGGGATTCGAACCAGTGACCCTGCAATCACCATCTGCATTGTAGGCGGGATGCTTAACCACTGGGCTATGGAGCCTCCCAAAGATTATGCTGAGCAGAGAGACTTTTCTCAAAGAATATTCTGTGTATGTAGTATTGATGTTGAACTTTATCAAAATCAATTACAATAATAAACACAGTGCAACATCCAACTATGTATTGAGACTGTTAACACTATCAGGTGGAAAATGACAAATACTACAAACACCAGTTGAACCTGGGATTCGAACCAGTGACCCTGCAATCACCATCTGCATTGTAGGCGGGATACTTAACCACTGGGCTATGGAGCCTCCCAAAGATTATGCTAAGCAGAGAGACTTTTCTCAAAGAATATTCTGTGTATGTAGTATTGATGTTGAACTTTATCAAAATCAATTACAATAATAAACACAGTGCAACATCCAACTATGTATTGAGACTGTTAACACTACCAGGTGGAAAATGACAAATACTACAAACACCAGTTGAACCTGGGATTTGAACCAGGGAACCTGCAATCACCATCTGCATTGTAGGCGGGATGCTTAACCACTGGGATATGGAGCCTCCCAAAGATTATGCTAAGCAGAGAGACTTTTCTCAAAGAATATTCTGTGTATGTAGTATTGATGTTGAACTTTATCAAAATCAATTACAATAATAAACACAGTGCAACATCCAGCTATGTATTGAGACTGTTAACACTATCAGGTGGAAAATGACAAATACTACAAACACCAGTTGAACCTGGGATTCGAACCAGTGACCCTGCAATCACCATCTGCATTGTAGGCAGGATACTTAACCACTGGGCTATGGAGCCTCCCAAAGATTCTGCTAAGCAGAGAGACTTTTCTCAAAGAATATTCTGTGTATGTAGTATTGATGTTGAACTTTATCAAAATCAATTACAATAATAAACACAGTGCAACATCCAACTATGTATTGAGACTGTTAACACTACCAGGTGGAAAATGACAAATACTACAAACACCAGTTGAACCTGGGATTCGAACCAGTGACCCTGCAATCACCATCTGCATTGTAGGCAGGATACTTAACCACTGGGCTATGGAGCCTCCCAAAGATTATGCTAAGCAGAGAGACTTTTCTCAAAGAATATTCTGTGTATGTAGTATTGATGTTGAACTTTATCAAAATCAATTACAATAATAAACACAGTGCAACATCCAACTATGTATTTAGACTGTTAACACTACCAGGTGGAAAGTGACAAATACTACAAACACCAGTTGAACCTGGGATTTGAACCGGTGACCCTGCAATCACCATCTGCATTGTAGGTGGGATGCTTAACCACTGGGCTATGGAGCCTCCCAAAGATTATGCTAAGCAGAGAGACTTTTCTCAAAGAATATTCTGTGTATGTAGTATTGATGTTGAACTTTATCAAAATCAATTACAATAATAAACACAGTGCAACATCCAACTATGTATTGAGACTGTTAACACTATCAGGTGGAAAATGACAAATACTACAAACACCAGTTGAACCCGGGATTCGAACCAGTGACCCTGCAATCACCATCTGCATTGTAGGCGGGATGCTTAACCACTGGGCTACGGAGCCTCCCAAAGATTATGCTAAGCAGAGAGACTTTTCTCAAAGAATATTCTGTGTATGTAGTATTGATGTTGAACTTTATCAAAATCAATTACAATAATAAACACAGTGCAACATCCAACTATGTATTGAGACTGTTAACACTATCAGGTGGAAAATGACAAATACTAGAAACACCAGTTGAACCTGGGATTCGAACCAGTGACCCTGCAATCACCATCTGCATTGTAGGCGGGATGCTTAACCACTGGGCTATGGAGCCTCCCAAAGATTATGCTAAGCAGAGAGACTTTTCTCAAAGAATATTCTGTGTATGTAGTATTGATGTTGAACTTTATCAAAATCAATTACAATAATAAACACAGTGCAACATCCAACTATGTATTGAGACTGTTAACACTACCAGGTGGAAAATGACAAATACTACAAACACCAGTTGAACCTGGGATTCGAACCAGTGACCCTGCAATCACCATCTGCATTGTAGGCAGGATACTTAACCACTGGGCTATGGAGCCTCCCAATGATTATGCTAAGCAGAGAGACTTTTCTCAAAGAATATTCTGTGTATGTAGTATTGATGTTGAACTTTATCAAAATCAATTACAATAATAAACACAGTGCAACATCCAACTATGTATTTAGACTGTTAATACTACCAGGTGGAAAGTGACAAATACTACAAACACCAGTTGAACCTGGGATTCGAACCGGTGACCCTGCAATCACCATCTGCATTGTAGGCGGGATGCTTAACCACTGGGCTATGGAGCCTCCCAAAGATTATGCTAAGCAGAGAGACTTTTCTCAAAGAATATTCTGTGTATGTAGTATTGATGTTGAACTTTATCAAAATCAATTACAATAATAAACACAGTGCAACATCCAACTATGTATTGAGACTGTTAACACTATCAGGTGGAAAATGACAAATACTACAAACACCAGTTGAACCCGGGATTCGAACCAGTGACCCTGCAATCACCATCTGCATTGTAGGCGGGATGCTTAACCACTGGGATATGGAGCCTCCCAAAGATTATGCTAAGCAGAGAGACTTTTCTCAAAGAATATTCTGTGTATGTAGTATTGATGTTGAACTTTATCAAAATCAATTACAATAATAAACACAGTGCAACATCCAGCTATGTATTGAGACTGTTAACACTATCAGGTGGAAAATGACAAATACTACAAACACCAGTTGAACCTGGGATTTGAACCAGTGACCCTGCAATCACCATCTGCATTGTAGGCAGGATGCTTAACCACTGGGCTATGGAGCCTCCCAAAGATTATGCTAAGCAGAGAGACTTTTCTCAAAGAATATTCTGTGTATGTAGTATTGATGTTGAACTTTATCAAAATCAATTACAATAATAAACACAGTGCAACATCCAACTATGTATTAAGACTGTTAACACTATCAGGTGGAAAATGACAAATACTACAAACACCAGTTGAACCTGGGATTCGAACCAGTGACCCTGCAATCACCATCTGCATTGTAGGCGGGATGCTTAACCACTGGGCTATGGAGCCTCCCAAAGATTATGCTGAGCAGAGAGACTTTTCTCAAAGAATATTCTGTGTATGTAGTATTGATGTTGAACTTTATCAAAATCAATTACAATAATAAACACAGTGCAACATCCAACTATGTATTGAGACTGTTAACACTATCAGGTGGAAAATGACAAATACTACAAACACCAGTTGAACCTGGGATTCGAACCAGTGACCCTGCAATCACCATCTGCATTGTAGGCGGGATACTTAACCACTGGGCTATGGAGCCTCCCAAAGATTATGCTAAGCAGAGAGACTTTTCTCAAAGAATATTCTGTGTATGTAGTATTGATGTTGAACTTTATCAAAATCAATTACAATAATAAACACAGTGCAACATCCAACTATGTATTGAGACTGTTAACACTACCAGGTGGAAAATGACAAATACTACAAACACCAGTTGAACCTGGGATTTGAACCAGGGAACCTGCAATCACCATCTGCATTGTAGGCGGGATGCTTAACCACTGGGATATGGAGCCTCCCAAAGATTATGCTAAGCAGAGAGACTTTTCTCAAAGAATATTCTGTGTATGTAGTATTGATGTTGAACTTTATCAAAATCAATTACAATAATAAACACAGTGCAACATCCAGCTATGTATTGAGACTGTTAACACTATCAGGTGGAAAATGACAAATACTACAAACACCAGTTGAACCTGGGATTCGAACCAGTGACCCTGCAATCACCATCTGCATTGTAGGCAGGATACTTAACCACTGGGCTATGGAGCCTCCCAAAGATTATGCTAAGCAGAGAGACTTTTCTCAAAGAATATTCTGTGTATGTAGTATTGATGTTGAACTTTATCAAAATCAATTACAATAATAAACACAGTGCAACATCCAACTATGTATTGAGACTGTTAACACTACCAGGTGGAAAATGACAAATACTACAAACACCAGTTGAACCTGGGATTCGAACCAGTGACCCTGCAATCACCATCTGCATTGTAGGCAGGATACTTAACCACTGGGCTATGGAGCCTCCCAAAGATTATGCTAAGCAGAGAGACTTTTCTCAAAGAATATTCTGTGTATGTAGTATTGATGTTGAACTTTATCAAAATCAATTACAATAATAAACACAGTGCAACATCCAACTATGTATTTAGACTGTTAACACTACCAGGTGGAAAGTGACAAATACTACAAACACCAGTTGAACCTGGGATTTGAACCGGTGACCCTGCAATCACCATCTGCATTGTAGGCGGGATGCTTAACCACTGGGCTATGGAGCCTCCCAAAGATTATGCTAAGCAGAGAGACTTTTCTCAAAGAATATTCTGTGTATGTAGTATTGATGTTGAACTTTATCAAAATCAATTACAATAATAAACACAGTGCAACATCCAACTATGTATTGAGACTGTTAACACTATCAGGTGGAAAATGACAAATACTACAAACACCAGTTGAACCCGGGATTCGAACCAGTGACCCTGCAATCACCATCTGCATTGTAGGCGGGATGCTTAACCACTGGGCTACGGAGCCTCCCAAAGATTATGCTAAGCAGAGAGACTTTTCTCAAAGAATATTCTGTGTATGTAGTATTGATGTTGAACTTTATCAAAATCAATTACAATAATAAACACAGTGCAACATCCAACTATGTATTGAGACTGTTAACACTATCAGGTGGAAAATGACAAATACTACAAACACCAGTTGAACCTGGGATTCGAACCAGTGACCCTGCAATCACCATCTGCATTGTAGGCGGGATGCTTAACCACTGGGCTATGGAGCCTCCCAAAGATTATGCTGAGCAGAGAGACTTTTCTCAAAGAATATTCTGTGTATGTAGTATTGATGTTGAACTTTATCAAAATCAATTACAATAATAAACACAGTGCAACATCCAACTATGTATTGAGACTGTTAACACTATCAGGTGGAAAATGACAAATACTACAAACACCAGTTGAACCTGGGATTCGAACCAGTGACCCTGCAATCACCATCTGCATTGTAGGCGGGATACTTAACCACTGGGCTATGGAGCCTCCCAAATATTATGCTAAGCAGAGAGACTTTTCTCAAAGAATATTCTGTGTATGTAGTATTGATGTTGAACTTTATCAAAATCAATTACAATAATAAACACAGTGCAACATCCAACTATGTATTGAGACTGTTAACACTACCAGGTGGAAAATGACAAATACTACAAACACCAGTTGAACCTGGGATTTGAACCAGGGAACCTGCAATCACCATCTGCATTGTAGGCGGGATGCTTAACCACTGGGATATGGAGCCTCCCAAAGATTATGCTAAGCAGAGAGACTTTTCTCAAAGAATATTCTGTGTATGTAGTATTGATGTTGAACTTTATCAAAATCAATTACAATAATAAACACAGTGCAACATCCAGCTATGTATTGAGACTGTTAACACTATCAGGTGGAAAATGACAAATACTACAAACACCAGTTGAACCTGGGATTCGAACCAGTGACCCTGCAATCACCATCTGCATTGTAGGCAGGATACTTAACCACTGGGCTATGGAGCCTCCCAAAGATTATGCTAAGCAGAGAGACTTTTCTCAAAGAATATTCTGTGTATGTAGTATTGATGTTGAACTTTATCAAAATCAATTACAATAATAAACACAGTGCAACATCCAACTATGTATTGAGACTGTTAACACTACCAGGTGGAAAATGACAAATACTACAAACACCAGTTGAACCTGGGATTCGAACCAGTGACCCTGCAATCACCATCTGCATTGTAGGCAGGATACTTAACCACTGGGCTATGGAGCCTCCCAAAGATTATGCTAAGCAGAGAGACTTTTCTCAAAGAATATTCTGTGTATGTAGTATTGATGTTGAACTTTATCAAAATCAATTACAATAATAAACACAGTGCAACATCCAACTATGTATTTAGACTGTTAACACTACCAGGTGGAAAGTGACAAATACTACAAACACCAGTTGAACCTGGGATTTGAACCGGTGACCCTGCAATCACCATCTGCATTGTAGGCGGGATGCTTAACCACTGGGCTATGGAGCCTCCCAAAGATTATGCTAAGCAGAGAGACTTTTCTCAAAGAATATTCTGTGTATGTAGTATTGATGTTGAACTTTATCAAAATCAATTACAATAATAAACACAGTGCAACATCCAACTATGTATTGAGACTGTTAACACTATCAGGTGGAAAATGACAAATACTACAAACACCAGTTGAACCCGGGATTCGAACCAGTGACCCTGCAATCACCATCTGCATTGTAGGCGGGATGCTTAACCACTGGGCTACGGAGCCTCCCAAAGATTATGCTAAGCAGAGAGACTTTTCTCAAAGAATATTCTGTGTATGTAGTATTGATGTTGAACTTTATCAAAATCAATTACAATAATAAACACAGTGCAACATCCAACTATGTATTGAGACTGTTAACACTATCAGGTGGAAAATGACAAATACTACAAACACCAGTTGAACCTGGGATTCGAACCAGTGACCCTGCAATCACCATCTGCATTGTAGGCGGGATGCTTAACCACTGGGCTATGGAGCCTCCCAAAGATTATGCTAAGCAGAGAGACTTTTCTCAAAGAATATTCTGTGTATGTAGTATTGATGTTGAACTTTATCAAAATCAATTACAATAATAAACACAGTGCAACATCCAACTATGTATTGAGACTGTTAACACTACCAGGTGGAAAATGACAAATACTACAAACACCAGTTGAACCTGGGATTCGAACCAGTGACCCTGCAATCACCATCTGCATTGTAGGCAGGATACTTAACCACTGGGCTATGGAGCCTCCCAATGATTATGCTAAGCAGAGAGACTTTTCTCAAAGAATATTCTGTGTATGTAGTATTGATGTTGAACTTTATCAAAATCAATTACAATAATAAACACAGTGCAACATCCAACTATGTATTTAGACTGTTAACACTACCAGGTGGAAAGTGACAAATACTACAAACACCAGTTGAACCTGGGATTCGAACCGGTGACCCTGCAATCACCATCTGCATTGTAGGCGGGATGCTTAACCACTGGGCTATGGAGCCTCCCAAAGATTATGCTAAGCAGAGAGACTTTTCTCAAAGAATATTCTGTGTATGTAGTATTGATGTTGAACTTTATCAAAATCAATTACAATAATAAACACAGTGCAACATCCAACTATGTATTGAGACTGTTAACACTATCAGGTGGAAAATGACAAATACTACAAACACCAGTTGAACCCGGGATTCGAACCAGTGACCCTGCAATCACCATCTGCATTGTAGGCGGGATGCTTAACCACTGGGCTACGGAGCCTCCCAAAGATTATGCTAAGCAGAGAGACTTTTCTCAAAGAATATTCTGTGTATGTAGTATTGATGTTGAACTTTATCAAAATCAATTACAATAATAAACACAGTGCAACATCCAACTATGTATTGAGACTGTTAACACTATCAGGTGGAAAATGACAAATACTACAAACACCAGTTGAACCTGGGATTCGAACCAGTGACCCTGCAATCACCATCTGCATTGTAGGCGGGATGCTTAACCACTGGGCTATGGAGCCTCCCAAAGATTATGCTAAGCAGAGAGACTTTTCTCAAAGAATATTCTGTGTATGTAGTATTGATGTTGAACTTTATCAAAATCAATTACAATAATAAACACAGTGCAACATCCAACTATGTATTGAGACTGTTAACACTACCAGGTGGAAAATGACAAATACTACAAACACCAGTTGAACCTGGGATTTGAACCAGTGACCCTGCAATCACCATCTGCATTGTAGGCGGGATGCTTAACCACTGGGCTATGGAGCCTCCCAAAGATTATGCTAAGCAGAGAGACTTTTCTCAAAGAATATTCTGTGTATGTAGTATTGATGTTGAACTTTATCAAAATCAATTACAATAATAAACACAGTGCAACATCCAACTATGTATTGAGACTGTTAACACTACCAGGTGGAAAGTGACAAATACTACAAACACCAGTTGAACCTGGGATTCGAACCGGTGACCCTGCAATCACCATCTGCATTGTAGGCGGGATGCTTAACCACTGGGCTATGGAGCCTCCCAAAGATTATGCTAAGCAGAGAGACTTTTCTCAAAGAATATTCTGTGTATGTAGTATTGATGTTGAACTTTATCAAAATCAATTACAATAATAAACACAGTGCAACATCCAACTATGTATTGAGACTGTTAACACTATCAGGTGGAAAATGACAAATACTACAAACACCAGTTGAACCTGGGATTCGAACCAGTGACCCTGCAATCACCATCTGCATTGTAGGCGGGATACTTAACCACTGGGCTATGGAGCCTCCCAAAGATTATGCTAAGCAGAGAGACTTTTCTCAAAGAATATTCTGTGTATGTAGTATTGATGTTGAACTTTATCAAAATCAATTACAATAATAAACACAATGCAACATCCAACTATGTATTGAGACTGTTAACACTACCAGGTGGAAAATGACAAATACTACAAACACCAGTTGAACCTGGGATTTGAACCAGTGACCCTGCAATCACCATCTGCATTGTAGGCAGGATGCTTAACCACTGGGCTATGGAGCCTCCCAAAGATTATGCTAAGCAGAGAGACTTTTCTCAAAGAATATTCTGTGTATGTAGTATTGATGTTGAACTTTATCAAAATCAATTACAATAATAAACACAGTGCAACATCCAACTATGTATTGAGACTGTTAACACTACCAGGTGGAAAATGACAAATACTACAAACACCAGTTGAACCTGGGATTTGAACCAGTGACCCTGCAATCACCATCTGCATTGTAGGCAGGATACTTAACCACTGGGCTATGGAGCCTCCCAAAGATTATGCTAAGCAGAGAGACTTTTCTCAAAGAATATTCTGTGTATGTAGTATTGATGTTGAACTTTATCAAAATCAATTACAATAATAAACACAGTGCAACATCCAACTATGTATTGAGACTGTTAACACTACCAGGTGGAAAGTGACAAATACTACAAACACCAGTTGAACCTGGGATTCGAACCGGTGACCCTGCAATCACCATCTGCATTGTAGGCGGGATGCTTAACCACTGGGCTATGGAGCCTCCCGAAGATTATGCTAAGCAGAGAGACTTTTCTCAAAGAATATTCTGTGTATGTAGTATTGATGTTGAACTTTATCAAAATCAATTACAATAATAAACACAGTGCAACATCCAACTATGTATTGAGACTGTTAACACTATCAGGTGGAAAATGACAAATACTACAAACACAAGTTGAACCTGGGATTTGAACCAGTGACCCTGCAATCACCATCTGCATTGTAGGCAGGATGCTTAACCACTGGGCTATGGAGCCTCCCAAAGATTATGCTAAGCAGAGAGACTTTTCTCAAAGAATATTCTGTGTATGTAGTATTGATGTTGAACTTTATCAAAATCAATTACAATAATAAACACAATGCAACATCCAACTATGTATTGAGACTGTTAACACTACCAGGTGGAAAATGACAAATACTACAAACACCAGTTGAACCTGGGATTTGAACCAGTGACCCTGCAATCACCATCTGCATTGTAGGCAGGATGCTTAACCACTGGGCTATGGAGCCTCCCAAAGATTATGCTAAGCAGAGAGACTTTTCTCAAAGAATATTCTGTGTATGTAGTATTGATGTTGAACTTTATCAAAATCAATTACAATAATAAACACAGTGCAACATCCAACTATGTATTGAGACTGTTAACACTACCAGGTGGAAAATGACAAATACTACAAACACCAGTTGAACCTGGGATTTGAACCAGTGACCCTGCAATCACCATCTGCATTGTAGGCAGGATACTTAACCACTGGGCTATGGAGCCTCCCAAAGATTATGCTAAGCAGAGAGACTTTTCTCAAAGAATATTCTGTGTATGTAGTATTGATGTTGAACTTTATCAAAATCAATTACAATAATAAACACAGTGCAACATCCAACTATGTATTGAGACTGTTAACACTACCAGGTGGAAAGTGACAAATACTACAAACACCAGTTGAACCTGGGATTCGAACCGGTGACCCTGCAATCACCATCTGCATTGTAGGCGGGATGCTTAACCACTGGGCTATGGAGCCTCCCAAAGATTATGCTAAGCAGAGAGACTTTTCTCAAAGAATATTCTGTGTATGTAGTATTGATGTTGAACTTTATCAAAATCAATTACAATAATAAACACAGTGCAACATCCAACTATGTATTGAGACTGTTAACACTATCAGGTGGAAAATGACAAATACTACAAACACAAGTTGAACCTGGGATTCGAACCAGTGACCCTGCAATCACCATCTGCATTGTAGGCAGGATGCTTAACCACTGGGCTATGGAGCCTCCCAAAGATTATGCTAAGCAGAGAGACTTTTCTCAAAGAATATTCTGTGTATGTAGTATTGATGTTGAACTTTATCAAAATCAATTACAATAATAAACACAGTGCAACATCCAACTATGTATTGAGACTGTTAACACTACCAGGTGGAAAATGACAAGTACTACAAACACCAGTTGAACCTGGGATTCGAACCAGTGACCCTGCAATCACCATCTGCATTGTAGGCGGGATGCTTAACCACTGGGCTATGGAGCCTCCCAAAGGTTATGCTAAGCAGAGAGACTTTTCTCAAAGAATATTCTGTGTATGTAGTATTGATGTTGAACTTTATCAAAATCAATTACAATAATAAACACAGTGCAACATCCAACTATGTATTGAGACTGTTAACACTACCAGGTGGAAAATGACAAATACTACAAACACCAGTTGAACCTGGGATTCGAACCAGTGACCCTGCAATCACCATCTGCATTGTAGGCGGGATACTTAACCACTGGGCTATGGAGCCTCCCAAAGATTATGCTAAGCAGAGAGACTTTTCTCAAAGAATATTCTGTGTATGTAGTATTGATGTTGAACTTTATCAAAATCAATTACAATAATAAACACAGTGCAACATCCAACTATGTATTGAGACTGTTAACACTACCAGGTGGAAAATGACAAATACTACAAACACCAGTTGAACCTGGGATTTGAACCAGGGAACCTGCAATCACCATCTGCATTGTAGGCGGGATGCTTAACCACTGGGATATGGAGCCTCCCAAAGATTATGCTAAGCAGAGAGACTTTTCTCAAAGAATATTCTGTGTATGTAGTATTGATGTTGAACTTTATCAAAATCAATTACAATAATAAACACAGTGCAACATCCAACTATGTATTGAGACTGTTAACACTACCAGGTGGAAAATGACAAATACTACAAACACCAGTTGAACCTGGGATTCGAACCAGTGACCCTGCAATCACCATCTGCATTGTAGGCGGGATACTTAACCACTGGGCTATGGAGCCTCCCAAAGATTATGCTAAGCAGAGAGACTTTTCTCAAAGAATATTCTGTGTATGTAGTATTGATGTTGAACTTTATCAAAATCAATTACAATAATAAACACAGTGCAACATCCAACTATGTATTGAGACTGTTAACACTATCAGGTGGAAAATGACAAATTCTACAAACACCAGTTGAACCTGGGATTCGAACCAGTGACCCTGCAATCACCATCTGCATTGTAGGCGGGATACTTAACCACTGGGCTATGGAGCCTCCCAAAGATTATGCTAAGCAGAGAGACTTTTCTCAAAGAATATTCTGTGTATGTAGTATTGATGTTGAACTTTATCAAAATCAATTACAATAATAAACACAGTGCAACATCCAACTATGTATTGAGACTGTTAACACTACCAGGTGGAAAATGACAAATACTACAAACACCAGTTGAACCTGGGATTTGAACCAGGGAACCTGCAATCACCATCTGCATTGTAGGCGGGATGCTTAACCACTGGGATATGGAGCCTCCCAAAGATTATGCTAAGCAGAGAGACTTTTCTCAAAGAATATTCTGTGTATGTAGTATTGATGTTGAACTTTATCAAAATCAATTACAATAATAAACACAGTGCAACATCCAGCTATGTATTGAGACTGTTAACACTATCAGGTGGAAAATGACAAATACTACAAACACCAGTTGAACCTGGGATTTGAACCAGTGACCCTGCAATCACCATCTGCATTGTAGGCAGGATGCTTAACCACTGGGCTATGGAGCCTCCCAAAGATTATGCTAAGCAGAGAGACTTTTCTCAAAGAATATTCTGTGTATGTAGTATTGATGTTGAACTTTATCAAAATCAATTACAATAATAAACACAGTGCAACATCCAACTATGTATTGAGACTGTTAACACTACCAGGTGGAAAATGACAAATACTACAAACACCAGTTGAACCTGGGATTCGAACCAGTGACCCTGCAATCACCATCTGCATTGTAGGCGGGATGCTTAACCACTGGGCTATGGAGCCTCCCAAAGATTATGCTGAGCAGAGAGACTTTTCTCAAAGAATATTCTGTGTATGTAGTATTGATGTTGAACTTTATCAAAATCAATTACAATAATAAACACAGTGCAACATCCAACTATGTATTGAGACTGTTAACACTATCAGGTGGAAAATGACAAATACTACAAACACCAGTTGAACCTGGGATTCGAACCAGTGACCCTGCAATCACCATCTGCATTGTAGGCGGGATACTTAACCACTGGGCTATGGAGCCTCCCAAAGATTATGCTAAGCAGAGAGACTTTTCTCAAAGAATATTCTGTGTATGTAGTATTGATGTTGAACTTTATCAAAATCAATTACAATAATAAACACAGTGCAACATCCAACTATGTATTGAGACTGTTAACACTACCAGGTGGAAAATGACAAATGCTACAAACACCAGTTGAACCTGGGATTTGAACCAGGGAACCTGCAATCACCATCTGCATTGTAGGCGGGATGCTTAACCACTGGGATATGGAGCCTCCCAAAGATTATGCTAAGCAGAGAGACTTTTCTCAAAGAATATTCTGTGTATGTAGTATTGATGTTGAACTTTATCAAAATCAATTACAATAATAAACACAGTGCAACATCCAGCTATGTATTGAGACTGTTAACACTATCAGGTGGAAAATGACAAATACTACAAACACCAGTTGAACCTGGGATTCGAACCAGTGACCCTGCAATCACCATCTGCATTGTAGGCAGGATACTTAACCACTGGGCTATGGAGCCTCCCAAAGATTATGCTAAGCAGAGAGACTTTTCTCAAAGAATATTCTGTGTATGTAGTATTGATGTTGAACTTTATCAAAATCAATTACAATAATAAACACAGTGCAACATCCAACTATGTATTGAGACTGTTAACACTACCAGGTGGAAAATGACAAATACTACAAACACCAGTTGAACCTGGGATTCGAACCAGTGACCCTGCAATCACCATCTGCATTGTAGGCAGGATACTTAACCACTGGGCTATGGAGCCTCCCAAAGATTATGCTAAGCAGAGAGACTTTTCTCAAAGAATATTCTGTGTATGTAGTATTGATGTTGAACTTTATCAAAATCAATTACAATAATAAACACAGTGCAACATCCAACTATGTATTTAGACTGTTAACACTACCAGGTGGAAAGTGACAAATACTACAAACACCAGTTGAACCTGGGATTCGAACCGGTGACCCTGCAATCACCATCTGCATTGTAGGCGGGATGCTTAACCACTGGGCTATGGAGCCTCCCAAAGATTATGCTAAGCAGAGAGACTTTTCTCAAAGAATATTCTGTGTATGTAGTATTGATGTTGAACTTTATCAAAATCAATTACAATAATAAACACAGTGCAACATCCAACTATGTATTGAGACTGTTAACACTATCAGGTGGAAAATGACAAATACTACAAACACCAGTTGAACCCGGGATTCAAACCAGTGACCCTGCAATCACCATCTGCATTGTAGGCGGGATGCTTAACCACTGGGCTACGGAGCCTCCCAAAGATTATGCTAAGCAGAGAGACTTTTCTCAAAGAATATTCTGTGTATGTAGTATTGATGTTGAACTTTATCAAAATCAATTACAATAATAAACACAGTGCAACATCCAACTATGTATTGAGACTGTTAACACTATCAGGTGGAAAATGACAAATACTACAAACACCAGTTGAACCTGGGATTCGAACCAGTGACCCTGCAATCACCATCTGCATTGTAGGCGGGATGCTTAACCACTGGGCTATGGAGCCTCCCAAAGATTATGCTAAGCAGAGAGACTTTTCTCAAAGAATATTCTGTGTATGTAGTATTGATGTTGAACTTTATCAAAATCAATTACAATAATAAACACAGTGCAACATCCAACTATGTATTGAGACTGTTAACACTACCAGGTGGAAAGTGACAAATACTACAAACACCAGTTGAACCTGGGATTCGAACCGGTGACCCTGCAATCACCATCTGCATTGTAGGCGGGATGCTTAACCACTGGGCTATGGAGCCTCCCAAAGATTATGCTAAGCAGAGAGACTTTTCTCAAAGAATATTCTGTGTATGTAGTATTGATGTTGAACTTTATCAAAATCAATTACAATAATAAACACAGTGCAACATCCAACTATGTATTGAGACTGTTAACACTATCAGGTGGAAAATGACAAATACTACAAACACCAGTTGAACCCGGGATTTGAACCAGTGACCCTGCAATCACCATCTGCATTGTAGGCAGGATGCTTAACCACTGGGCTATGGAGCCTCCCAAAGATTATGCTAAGCAGAGAGACTTTTCTCAAAGAATATTCTGTGTATGTAGTATTGATGTTGAACTTTATCAAAATCAATTACAATAATAAACACAGTGCAACATCCAACTATGTATTGAGACTGTTAACACTACCAGGTGGAAAATGACAAATACTAAAAACACCAGTTGAACCTGGGATTCGAACCAGTGACCCTGCAATCACCATCTGCATTGTAGGCGGGATGCTTAACCACTGGGCTATGGAGCCTCCCAAAGATTATGCTAAGCAGAGAGACTTTTCTCAAAGAATATTCTGTGTATGTAGTATTGATGTTGAACTTTATCAAAATCAATTACAATAATAAACACAGTGCAACATCCAACTATGTATTGAGACTGTTAACACTACCAGGTGGAAAATGACAAATACTACAAACACCAGTTGAACCTGGGATTCGAACCAGTGACCCTGCAATCACCATCTGCATTGTAGGCGGGATGCTTAACCACAGGGCTATGGAGCCTCCCAAAGATTATGCTAAGCAGAGAGACTTTTCTCAAAGAATATTCTGTGTATGTAGTATTGATGTTGAACTTTATCAAAATCAATTACAATAATAAACACAGTGCAACATCCAACTATGTATTGAGACTGTTAACACTACCAGGTGGAAAGTGACAAATACTACAAACACCAGTTGAACCTGGGATTCGAACCGGTGACCCTGCAATCACCATCTGCATTATAGGCGGGATGCTTAACCACTGGGCTATGGAGCCTCCCAAAGATTATGCTAAGCAGAGAGACTTTTCTCAAAGAATATTCTGTGTATGTAGTATTGATGTTGAACTTTATCAAAATCAATTACAATAATAAACACAGTGCAACATCCAACTATGTATTGAGACTGTTAACACTACCAGGTGGAAAGTGACAAATACTACAAACACCAGTTGAACCTGGGATTTGAACCGGTGACCCTGCAATCACCATCTGCATTGTAGGCGGGATGCTTAACCACTGGGCTATGGAGCCTCCCAAAGATTATGCTAAGCAGAGAGACTTTTCTCAAAGAATATTCTGTGTATGTAGTATTGATGTTGAACTTTATCAAAATCAATTACAATAATAAACACAGTGCAACATCCAACTATGTATTGAGACTGTTAACACTATCAGGTGGAAAATGACAAATACTACAAACACCAGTTGAACCCGGGATTTGAACCAGTGACCCTGCAATCACCATCTGCATTGTAGGCAGGATGCTTAACCACTGGGCTATGGAGCCTCCCAAAGATTATGCTAAGCAGAGAGACTTTTCTCAAAGAATATTCTGTGTATGTAGTATTGATGTTGAACTTTATCAAAATCAATTACAATAATAAACACAGTGCAACATCCAACTATGTATTGAGACTGTTAACACTACCAGGTGGAAAATGACAAATACTAAAAACACCAGTTGAACCTGGGATTCGAACCAGTGACCCTGCAATCACCATCTGCATTGTAGGCGGGATGCTTAACCACTGGGCTATGGAGCCTCCCAAAGATTATGCTAAGCAGAGAGACTTTTCTCAAAGAATATTCTGTGTATGTAGTATTGATGTTGAACTTTATCAAAATCAATTACAATAATAAACACAGTGCAACATCCAACTATGTATTGAGACTGTTAACACTACCAGGTGGAAAATGACAAATACTACAAACACCAGTTGAACCTGGGATTCGAACCAGTGACCCTGCAATCACCATCTGCATTGTAGGCGGGATGCTTAACCACAGGGCTATGGAGCCTCCCAAAGATTATGCTAAGCAGAGAGACTTTTCTCAAAGAATATTCTGTGTATGTAGTATTGATGTTGAACTTTATCAAAATCAATTACAATAATAAACACAGTGCAACATCCAACTATGTATTGAGACTGTTAACACTACCAGGTGGAAAGTGACAAATACTACAAACACCAGTTGAACCTGGGATTCGAACCGGTGACCCTGCAATCACCATCTGCATTGTAGGCGGGATGCTTAACCACTGGGCTATGGAGCCTCCCAAAGATTATGCTAAGCAGAGAGACTTTTCTCAAAGAATATTCTGTGTATGTAGTATTGATGTTGAACTTTATCAAAATCAATTACAATAATAAACACAGTGCAACATCCAGCTATGTATTGAGACTGTTAACACTATCAGGTGGAAAATGACAAATACTACAAACACCAGTTGAACCTGGGATTTGAACCAGTGACCCTGCAATCACCATCTGCATTGTAGGCAGGATGCTTAACCACTGGGCTATGGAGCCTCCCAAAGATTATGCTAAGCAGAGAGACTTTTCTCAAAGAATATTCTGTGTATGTAGTATTGATGTTGAACTTTATCAAAATCAATTACAATAATAAACACAGTGCAACATCCAACTATGTATTGAGACTGTTAACACTATCTGGTGGAAAATGACAAATACTACAAACACCAGTTGAAACTGGGATTCGAACCAGTGACCCTGCAATCACCATCTGCATTGAAGGCAGGATACTTAACCACTGGGCTATGGAGCCTCCCAAAGATTATGCTAAGCAGAGAGACTTTTCTCAAAGAATATTCTGTGTATGTAGTATTGATGTTGAACTTTATCAAAATCAATTACAATAATAAACACAGTGCAACATCCAACTATGTATTGAGACTGTTAACACTACCAGGTGGAAAATGACAAATACTACAAACACCAGTTGAACCTGGGATTTGAACCAGGGAACCTGCAATCACCATCTGCATTGTAGGCGGGATGCTTAACCACTGGGATATGGAGCCTCCCAAAGATTATGCTAAGCAGAGAGACTTTTCTCAAAGAATATTCTGTGTATGTAGTATTGATGTTGAACTTTATCAAAATCAATTACAATAATAAACACAGTGCAACATCCAGCTATGTATTGAGACTGTTAACACTATCAGGTGGAAAATAACAAATACTACAAACACCAGTTGAACCTGGGATTTGAACCAGTGACCCTGCAATCACCATCTGCATTGTAGGCGGGATGCTTAACCACTGGGCTATGGAGCCTCCCAAAGATTATGCTAAGCAGAGAGACTTTTCTCAAAGAATATTCTGTGTATGTAGTATTGATGTTGAACTTTATCAAAATCAATTACAATAATAAACACAGTGCAACATCCAGCTATGTATTGAGACTGTTAACACTATCAGGTGGAAAATGACAAATACTACAAACACCAGTTGAACCTGGGATTTGAACCAGTGACCCTGCAATCACCATCTGCATTGTAGGCAGGATGCTTAACCACTGGGCTATGGAGCCTCCCAAAGATTATGCTAAGCAGAGAGACTTTTCTCAAAGAATATTCTGTGTATGTAGTATTGATGTTGAACTTTATCAAAATCAATTACAATAATAAACACAGTGCAACATCCAACTATGTATTGAGACTGTTAACACTACCAGGTGGAAAATGACAAATACTACAAACACCAGTTGAACCTGGGATTCAAACCAGTGACCCTGCAATCACCATCTGCATTGTAGGCAGGATACTTAACCACTGGGCTATGGAGCCTCCCAAAGATTATGCTAAGCAGAGAGACTTTTCTCAAAGAATATTCTGTGTATGTAGTATTGATGTTGAACTTTATCAAAATCAATTACAATAATAAACACAGTGCAACATCCAACTATGTATTGAGACTGTTAACACTACCAGGTGGAAAATGACAAATACTACAAACACCAGTTGAACCTGGGATTCGAACCAGTGACCCTGCAATCACCATCTGCATTGTAGGCAGGATACTTAACCACTGGGCTATGGAGCCTCCCAAAGATTATGCTAAGCAGAGAGACTTTTCTCAAAGAATATTCTGTGTATGTAGTATTGATGTTGAACTTTATCAAAATCAATTACAATAATAAACACAGTGCAACATCCAACTATGTATTGAGACTGTTAACACTATCAGGTGGAAAATGACAAATACTACAAACACCAGTTGAACCCGGGATTCGAACCAGTGACCCTGCAATCACCATCTGCATTTTAGGCAGGATGCTTAACCACTGGGCTATGGAGCCTCCCAAAGATTATGCTAAGCAGAGAGACTTTTCTCAAAGAATATTCTGTGTATGTAGTATTGATGTTGAACTTTATCAAAATCAATTACAATAATAAACACAGTGCAACATCCAACTATGTATTGAGACTGTTAACACTACCAGGTGGAAAATGACAAATACTACAAACACCAGTTGAACCTGGGATTCAAACCAGTGACCCTGCAATCACCATCTGCATTGTAGGCAGGATACTTAACCACTGGGCTATGGAGCCTCCCAAAGATTATGCTAAGCAGAGAGACTTTTCTCAAAGAATATTCTGTGTATGTAGTATTGATGTTGAACTTTATCAAAATCAATTACAATAATAAACACAGTGCAACATCCAACTATGTATTGAGACTGTTAACACTACCAGGTGGAAAATGACAAATACTACAAACACCAGTTGAACCTGGGATTCGAACCAGTGACCCTGCAATCACCATCTGCATTGTAGGCGGGATACTTAACCACTGGGCTATGGAGCCTCCCAAAGATTATGCTAAGCAGAGAGACTTTTCTCAAAGAATATTCTGTGTATGTAGTATTGATGTTGAACTTTATCAAAATCAATTACAATAATAAACACAGTGCAACATCCAACTATGTATTGAGACTGTTAACACTATCAGGTGGAAAATGACAAATACTACAAACACCAGTTGAACCCGGGATTCGAACCAGTGACCCTGCAATCACCATCTGCATTGTAGGCAGGATGCTTAACCACTGGGCTATGGAGCCTCCCAAAGATTATGCTAAGCAGAGAGACTTTTCTCAAAGAATATTCTGTGTATGTAGTATTGATGTTGAACTTTATCAAAATCAATTACAATAATAAACACAGTGCAACATCCAACTATGTATTGAGACTGTTAACACTACCAGGTGGAAAGTGACAAATACTACAAACACCAGTTGAACCTGGGATTCGAACCGGTGACCCTGCAATCACCATCTGCATTGTAGGCGGGATGCTTAACCACTGGGCTATGGAGCCTCCCAAAGATTATGCTAAGCAGAGAGACTTTTCTCAAAGAATATTCTGTGTATGTAGTATTGATGTTGAACTTTATCAAAATCAATTACAATAATAAACACAGTGCAACATCCAACTATGTATTGAGACTGTTAACACTACCAGGTGGAAAATGACAAATACTACAAACACCAGTTGAACCTGGGATTTGAACCAGGGAACCTGCAATCACCATCTGCATTGTAGGCGGGATGCTTAACCACTGGGCTATGGAGCCTCCCAAAGATTATGCTAAGCAGAGAGACTTTTCTCAAAGAATATTCTGTGTATGTAGTATTGATGTTGAACTTTATCAAAATCAATTACAATAATAAACACAGTGCAACATCCAACTATGTATTGAGACTGTTAACACTACCAGGTGGAAAATGACAAATACTACAAACACCAGTTGAACCTGGGATTCGAACCAGTGACCCTGCAATCACCATCTGCATTGTAGGCAGGATACTTAACCACTGGGCTATGGAGCCTCCCAAAGATTATGCTAAGCAGAGAGACTTTTCTCAAAGAATATTCTGTGTATGTAGTATTGATGTTGAACTTTATCAAAATCAATTACAATAATAAACACAGTGCAACATCCAACTATGTATTGAGACTGTTAACACTACCAGGTGGAAAATGACAAATACTACAAACACCAGTTGAACCTGGGATTTGAACCAGGGAACCTGCAATCACCATCTGCATTGTAGGCGGGATGCTTAACCACTGGGCTATGGAGCCTCCCAAAGATTATGCTAAGCAGAGAGACTTTTCTCAAAGAATATTCTGTGTATGTAGTATTGATGTTGAACTTTATCAAAATCAATTACAATAATAAACACAGTGCAACATCCAACTATGTATTGAGACTGTTAACACTACCAGGTGGAAAATGACAAATACTACAAACACCAGTTGAACCTGGGATTCGAACCAGTGACCCTGCAATCACCATCTGCATTGTAGGCGGGATGCTTAACCACTGGGCTATGGAGCCTCCCAAAGATTATGCTAAGCAGAGAGACTTTTCTCAAAGAATATTCTGTGTATGTAGTATTGATGTTGAACTTTATCAAAATCAATTACAATAATAAACACAGTGCAACATCCAACTATGTATTGAGACTGTTAACACTACCAGGTGGAAAATGACAAATACTACAAACACCAGTTGAACCTGGGATTCGAACCAGTGACCCTGCAATCACCATCTGCATTGTAGGCGGGATGCTTAACCACTGGGCTATGGAGCCTCCCAAAGATTATGCTAAGCAGAGAGACTTTTCTCAAAGAATATTCTGTGTATGTAGTATTGATGTTGAACTTTATCAAAATCAATTACAATAATAAACACAGTGCAACATCCAACTATGTATTGAGACTGTTAACACTACCAGGTGGAAAGTGACAAATACTACAAACACCAGTTGAACCTGGGATTTGAACCAGGGAACCTGCAATCACCATCTGCATTGTAGGCGGGATGCTTAACCACTGGGATATGGAGCCTCCCAAAGATTATGCTAAGCAGAGAGACTTTTCTCAAAGAATATTCTGTGTATGTAGTATTGATGTTGAACTTTATCAAAATCAATTACAATAATAAACACAGTGCAACATCCAGCTATGTATTGAGACTGTTAACACTATCAGGTGGAAAATGACAAATACTACAAACACCAGTTGAACCTGGGATTTGAACCAGTGACCCTGCAATCACCATCTGCATTGTAGGCAGGATGCTTAACCACTGGGATATGGAGCCTCCCAAAGATTATGCTAAGCAGAGAGACTTTTCTCAAAGAATATTCTGTGTATGTAGTATTGATGTTGAACTTTATCAAAATCAATTACAATAATAAACACAGTGCAACATCCAACTATGTATTGAGACTGTTAACACTACCAGGTGGAAAATGACAAATACTACAAACACCAGTTGAACCTGGGATTCGAACCAGTGACCCTGCAATCACCATCTGCATTGTAGGCGGGATGCTTAACCACTGGGCTATGGAGCCTCCCAAAGATTATGCTAAGCAGAGAGACTTTTCTCAAAGAATATTCTGTGTATGTAGTATTGATGTTGAACTTTATCAAAATCAATTACAATAATAAACACAGTGCAACATACAACTATGTATTGAGACTGTTAACACTACCAGGTGGAAAATGACAAATACTACAAACACCAGTTGAACCTGGGATTCGAACCAGTGACCCTGCAATCACCATCTGCATTGTAGGCGGGATGCTTAACCACTGGGCTATGGAGCCTCCCAAAGATTATGCTAAGCAGAGAGACTTTTCTCAAAGAATATTCTGTGTATGTAGTATTGATGTTGAACTTTATCAAAATCAATTACAATAATAAACACAGTGCAACATCCAACTATGTATTGAGACTGTTAACACTACCAGGTGGAAAGTGACAAATACTACAAACACCAGTTGAACCTGGGATTTGAACCAGGG
This sequence comes from Pseudophryne corroboree, assembly GCF_028390025.1. Taxonomy (NCBI): domain Eukaryota; kingdom Metazoa; phylum Chordata; class Amphibia; order Anura; family Myobatrachidae; genus Pseudophryne; species Pseudophryne corroboree. The sequence continues at coordinate 125,395 of NW_026967843.1, read as the reverse complement.
AACCTGCAATCACCATCTGCATTGTAGGCGGGATGCTTAACCACTGGGATATGGAGCCTCCCAAAGATTATGCTAAGCAGAGAGACTTTTCTCAAAGAATATTCTGTGTATGTAGTATTGATGTTGAACTTTATCAAAATCAATTACAATAATAAACACAGTGCAACATCCAGCTATGTATTGAGACTGTTAACACTATCAGGTGGAAAATGACAAATACTACAAACACCAGTTGAACCTGGGATTTGAACCAGTGACCCTGCAATCACCATCTGCATTGTAGGCAGGATGCTTAACCACTGGGATATGGAGCCTCCCAAAGATTATGCTAAGCAGAGAGACTTTTCTCAAAGAATATTCTGTGTATGTAGTATTGATGTTGAACTTTATCAAAATCAATTACAATAATAAACACAGTGCAACATCCAACTATGTATTGAGACTGTTAACACTACCAGGTGGAAAATGACAAATACTACAAACACCAGTTGAACCTGGGATTCGAACCAGTGACCCTGCAATCACCATCTGCATTGTAGGCGGGATGCTTAACCACTGGGCTATGGAGCCTCCCAAAGATTATGCTAAGCAGAGAGACTTTTCTCAAAGAATATTCTGTGTATGTAGTATTGATGTTGAACTTTATCAAAATCAATTACAATAATAAACACAGTGCAACATCCAACTATGTATTGAGACTGTTAACACTACCAGGTGGAAAGTGACAAATACTACAAACACCAGTTGAACCTGGGATTTGAACCAGGGAACCTGCAATCACCATCTGCATTGTAGGCGGGATGCTTAACCACTGGGATATGGAGCCTCCCAAAGATTATGCTAAGCAGAGAGACTTTTCTCAAAGAATATTCTGTGTATGTAGTATTGATGTTGAACTTTATCAAAATCAATTACAATAATAAACACAGTGCAACATCCAGCTATGTATTGAGACTGTTAACACTACCAGGTGGAAAATGACAAATACTACAAACACCAGTTGAACCTGGGATTCGAACCAGTGACCCTGCAATCACCATCTGCATTGTAGGCGGGATGCTTAACCACTGGGCTATGGAGCCTCCCAAAGATTATGCTAAGCAGAGAGACTTTTCTCAAAGAATATTCTGTGTATGTAGTATTGATGTTGAACTTTATCAAAATCAATTACAATAATAAACACAGTGCAACATCCAACTATGTATTGAGACTGTTAACACTACCAGGTGGAAAGTGACAAATACTACAAACACCAGTTGAACCTGGGATTTGAACCAGGGAACCTGCAATCACCATCTGCATTGTAGGCGGGATGCTTAACCACTGGGATATGGAGCCTCCCAAAGATTATGCTAAGCAGAGAGACTTTTCTCAAAGAATATTCTGTGTATGTAGTATTGATGTTGAACTTTATCAAAATCAATTACAATAATAAACACAGTGCAACATCCAGCTATGTATTGAGACTGTTAACACTATCAGGTGGAAAATGACAAATACTACAAACACCAGTTGAACCTGGGATTTGAACCAGTGACCCTGCAATCACCATCTGCATTGTAGGCAGGATGCTTAACCACTGGGATATGGAGCCTGCCAAAGATTATGCTAAGCAGAGAGACTTTTCTCAAAGAATATTCTGTGTATGTAGTATTGATGTTGAACTTTATCAAAATCAATTACAATAATAAACACAGTGCAACATCCAACTATGTATTGAGACTGTTAACACTACCAGGTGGAAAATGACAAATACTACAAACACCAGTTGAACCTGGGATTCGAACCAGTGACCCTGCAATCACCATCTGCATTGTAGGCGGGATGCTTAACCACTGGGCTATGGAGCCTCCCAAAGATTATGCTAAGCAGAGAGACTTTTCTCAAAGAATATTCTGTGTATGTAGTATTGATGTTGAACTTTATCAAAATCAATTACAATAATAAACACAGTGCAACATCCAACTATGTATTGAGACTGTTAACACTACCAGGTGGAAAGTGACAAATACTACAAACACCAGTTGAACCTGGGATTTGAACCAGGGAACCTGCAATCACCATCTGCATTGTAGGCGGGATGCTTAACCACTGGGATATGGAGCCTCCCAAAGATTATGCTAAGCAGAGAGACTTTTCTCAAAGAATATTCTGTGTATGTAGTATTGATGTTGAACTTTATCAAAATCAATTACAATAATAAACACAGTGCAACATCCAGCTATGTATTGAGACTGTTAACACTATCAGGTGGAAAATGACAAATACTACAAACACCAGTTGAACCTGGGATTTGAACCAGTGACCCTGCAATCACCATCTGCATTGTAGGCAGGATGCTTAACCACTGGGATATGGAGCCTCCCAAAGATTATGCTAAGCAGAGAGACTTTTCTCAAAGAATATTCTGTGTATGTAGTATTGATGTTGAACTTTATCAAAATCAATTACAATAATAAACACAGTGCAACATCCAACTATGTATTGAGACTGTTAACACTACCAGGTGGAAAATGACAAATACTACAAACACCAGTTGAACCTGGGATTCGAACCAGTGACCCTGCAATCACCATCTGCATTGTAGGCAGGATACTTAACCACTGGGCTATGGAGCCTCCCAAAGATTATGCTAAGCAGAGAGACTTTTCTCAAAGAATATTCTGTGTATGTAGTATTGATGTTGAACTTTATCAAAATCAATTACAATAATAAACACAGTGCAACATCCAACTATGTATTGAGACTGTTAACACTACCAGGTGGAAAATGACAAATACTACAAACACCAGTTGAACCTGGGATTTGAACCAGGGAACATGCAATCACCATCTGCATTGTAGGCGGGATGCTTAACCACTGGGATATGGAGCCTCCCAAAGATTATGCTAAGCAGAGAGACTTTTCTCAAAGAATATTCTGTGTATGTAGTATTGATGTTGAACTTTATCAAAATCAATTACAATAATAAACACAGTGCAACATCCAGCTATGTATTGACACTGTTAACACTATCAGGTGGAAAATGACAAATACTACAAACACCAGTTGAACCTGGGATTTGAACCAGTGACCCTGCAATCACCATCTACATTGTAGGCAGGATGCTTAACCACTGGGCTATGGAGCCTCCCAAAGATTATGCTAAGCAGAGAGACTTTTCTCAAAGAATATTCTGTGTATGTAGTATTGATGTTGAACTTTATCAAAATCAATTACAATAATAAACACAGTGCAACATCCAGCTATGTATTGAGACTGTTAACACTATCAGGTGGAAAATGACAAATACTACAAACACCAGTTGAACCTGGGATTTGAACCAGTGACCCTGCAATCACCATCTGCATTGTAGGCAGGATGCTTAACCACTGGGCTATGGAGCCTCCCAAAGATTATGCTAAGCAGAGAGACTTTTCTCAAAGAATATTCTGTGTATGTAGTATTGATGTTGAACTTTATCAAAATCAATTACAATAATAAACACAGTGCAACATCCAACTATGTATTGAGACTGTTAACACTACCAGGTGGAAAGTGACAAATACTACAAACACCAGTTGAACCTGGGATTCGAACCGGTGACCCTGCAATCACCATCTGCATTGTAGGCGGGATGCTTAACCACTGGGCTATGGAGCCTCCCAAAGATTATGCTAAGCAGAGAGACTTTTCTCAAAGAATATTCTGTGTATGTAGTATTGATGTTGAACTTTATCAAAATCAATTACAATAATAAACACAGTGCAACATCCAGCTATGTATTGAGACTGTTAACACTATCAGGTGGAAAATGACAAATACTACAAACACCAGTTGAACCTGGGATTTGAACCAGTGACCCTGCAATCACCATCTGCATTGTAGGCAGGATGCTTAACCACTGGGCTATGGAGCCTCCCAAAGATTATGCTAAGCAGAGAGACTTTTCTCAAAGAATATTCTGTGTATGTAGTATTGATGTTGAACTTTATCAAAATCAATTACAATAATAAACACAGTGCAACATCCAACTATGTATTGAGACTGTTAACACTACCAGGTGGAAAATGACAAATACTACAAACACCAGTTGAACCTGGGATTCAAACCAGTGACCCTGCAATCACCATCTGCATTGTAGGCGGGATACTTAACCACTGGGCTATGGAGCCTCCCAAAGATTATGCTAAGCAGAGAGACTTTTCTCAAAGAATATTCTGTGTATGTAGTATTGATGTTGAACTTTATCAAAATCAATTACAATAATAAACACAGTGCAACATCCAACTATGTATTGAGACTGTTAACACTATCAGGTGGAAAATGACAAATACTACAAACACCAGTTGAACCCGGGATTCAAACCAGTGACCCTGCAATCACCATCTGCATTGTAGGCAGGATGCTTAACCACTGGGCTATGGAGCCTCCCAAAGATTATGCTAAGCAGAGAGACTTTTCTCAAAGAATATTCTGTGTATGTAGTATTGATGTTGAACTTTATCAAAATCAATTACAATAATAAACACAGTGCAACATCCAACTATGTATTGAGACTGTTAACACTACCAGGTGGAAAATGACAAATACTACAAACACCAGTTGAACCTGGGATTCAAACCAGTGACCCTGCAATCACCATCTGCATTGTAGGCAGGATACTTAACCACTGGGCTATGGAGCCTCCCAAAGATTATGCTAAGCAGAGAGACTTTTCTCAAAGAATATTCTGTGTATGTAGTATTGATGTTGAACTTTATCAAAATCAATTACAATAATAAACACAGTGCAACATCCAACTATGTATTGAGACTGTTAACACTACCAGGTGGAAAATGACAAATACTACAAACACCAGTTGAACCTGGGATTCGAACCAGTGACCCTGCAATCACCATCTGCATTGTAGGCGGGATACTTAACCACTGGGCTATGGAGCCTCCCAAAGATTATGCTAAGCAGAGAGACTTTTCTCAAAGAATATTCTGTGTATGTAGTATTGATGTTGAACTTTATCAAAATCAATTACAATAATAAACACAGTGCAACATCCAACTATGTATTGAGACTGTTAACACTATCAGGTGGAAAATGACAAATACTACAAACACCAGTTGAACCCGGGATTCGAACCAGTGACCCTGCAATCACCATCTGCATTGTAGGCAGGATGCTTAACCACTGGGCTATGGAGCCTCCCAAAGATTATGCTAAGCAGAGAGACTTTTCTCAAAGAATATTCTGTGTATGTAGTATTGATGTTGAACTTTATCAAAATCAATTACAATAATAAACACAGTGCAACATCCAACTATGTATTGAGACTGTTAACACTACCAGGTGGAAAATGACAAATACTACAAACACCAGTTGAACCTGGGATTCGAACCAGTGACCCTGCAATCACCATCTGCATTGTAGGCGGGATGCTTAACCACTGGGCTATGGAGCCTCCCAAAGATTATGCTAAGCAGAGAGACTTTTCTCAAAGAATATTCTGTGTATGTAGTATTGATGTTGAACTTTATCAAAATCAATTACAATAATAAACACAGTGCAACATCCAACTATGTATTGAGACTGTTAACACTACCAGGTGGAAAGTGACAAATACTACAAACACCAGTTGAACCTGGGATTCGAACCGGTGACCCTGCAATCACCATCTGCATTGTAGGCGGGATGCTTAACCACTGGGCTATGGAGCCTCCCAAAGATTATGCTAAGCAGAGAGACTTTTCTCAAAGAATATTCTGTGTATGTAGTATTGATGTTGAACTTTATCAAAATCAATTACAATAATAAACACAGTGCAACATCCAACTATGTATTGAGACTGTTAACACTACCAGGTGGAAAATGACAAATACTACAAACACCAGTTGAACCTGGGATTCGAACCAGTGACCCTGCAATCACCATCTGCATTGTAGGCGGGATACTTAACCACTGGGCTATGGAGCCTCCCAAAGATTATGCTAAGCAGAGAGACTTTTCTCAAAGAATATTCTGTGTATGTAGTATTGATGTTGAACTTTATCAAAATCAATTACAATAATAAACACAGTGCAACATCCAACTATGTATTGAGACTGTTAACACTACCAGGTGGAAAATGACAAATACTACAAACACCAGTTGAACCTGGGATTTGAACCAGGGAACCTGCAATCACCATCTGCATTGTAGGCGGGATGCTTAACCACTGGGCTATGGAGCCTCCCAAAGATTATGCTAAGCAGAGAGACTTTTCTCAAAGAATATTCTGTGTATGTAGTATTGATGTTGAACTTTATCAAAATCAATTACAATAATAAACACAGTGCAACATCCAACTATGTATTGAGACTGTTAACACTACCAGGTGGAAAATGACAAATACTACAAACACCAGTTGAACCTGGGATTCGAACCAGTGACCCTGCAATCACCATCTGCATTGTAGGCGGGATGCTTAACCACTGGGCTATGGAGCCTCCCGAAGATTATGCTAAGCAGAGAGACTTTTCTCAAAGAATATTCTGTGTATGTAGTATTGATGTTGAACTTTATCAAAATCAATTACAATAATAAACACAGTGCAACATCCAACTATGTATTGAGACTGTTAACACTACCAGGTGGAAAGTGACAAATACTACAAACACCAGTTGAACCTGGGATTCGAACCGGTGACCCTGCAATCACCATCTGCATTGTAGGCGGGATGCTTAACCACTGGGCTATGGAGCCTCCCAAAGATTATGCTAAGCAGAGAGACTTTTCTCAAAGAATATTCTGTGTATGTAGTATTGATGTTGAACTTTATCAAAATCAATTACAATAATAAACACAGTGCAACATCCAACTATGTATTGAGACTGTTAACACTACCAGGTGGAAAATGACAAATACTACAAACACCAGTTGAACCTGGGATTTGAACCAGGGAACCTGCAATCACCATCTGCATTGTAGGCGGGATGCTTAATCACTGGGATATGGAGCCTCCCAAAGATTATGCTAAGCAGAGAGACTTTTCTCAAAGAATATTCTGTGTATGTAGTATTGATGTTGAACTTTATCAAAATCAATTACAATAATAAACACAGTGCAACATCCAACTATGTATTGAGACTGTTAACACTACCAGGTGGAAAATGACAAATACTACAAACACCAGTTGAACCTGGGATTTGAACCAGTGACCCTGCAATCACCATCTGCATTGTAGGCGGGATACTTAACCACTGGGCTATGGAGCCTCCCAAAGATTATGCTAAGCAGAGAGACTTTTCTCAAAGAATATTCTGTGTATGTAGTATTGATGTTGAACTTTATCAAAATCAATTACAATAATAAACACAGTGCAACATCCAACTATGTATTGAGACTGTTAACACTACCAGGTGGAAAGTGACAAATACTACAAACACCAGTTGAACCTGGGATTCGAACCGGTGACCCTGCAATCACCATCTGCATTGTAGGCGGGATGCTTAACCACTGGGCTATGGAGCCTCCCAAAGATTATGCTAAGCAGAGAGACTTTTCTCAAAGAATATTCTGTGTATGTAGTATTGATGTTGAACTTTATCAAAATCAATTACAATAATAAACACAGTGCAACATCCAACTATGTATTGAGACTGTTAACACTACCAGGTGGAAAATGACAAATACTACAAACACCAGTTGAACCTGGGATTTGAACCAGTGACCCTGCAATCACCATCTGCATTGTAGGCGGGATACTTAACCACTGGGCTATGGAGCCTCCCAAAGATTATGCTAAGCAGAGAGACTTTTCTCAAAGAATATTCTGTGTATGTAGTATTGATGTTGAACTTTATCAAAATCAATTACAATAATAAACACAGTGCAACATCCAACTATGTATTGAGACTGTTAACACTACCAGGTGGAAAATGACAAATACTACAAACACCAGTTGAACCTGGGATTCGAACCAGTGACCCTGCAATCACCATCTGCATTGTAGGCGGGATGCTTAACCACGGGGCTATGGAGCCTCCCAAAGATTATGCTAAGCAGAGAGACTTTTCTCAAAGAATATTCTGTGTATGTAGTATTGATGTTGAACTTTATCAAAATCAATTACAATAATAAACACAGTGCAACATCCAACTATGTATTGAGACTGTTAACACTACCAGGTGGAAAATGACAAATACTACAAACACCAGTTGAACCTGGGATTCGAACCAGTGACCCTGCAATCACCATCTGCATTGTAGGCGGGATGCTTAACCACGGGGCTATGGAGCCTCCCAAAGATTATGCTAAGCAGAGAGACTTTTCTCAAAGAATATTCTGTGTATGTAGTATTGATGTTGAACTTTATCAAAATCAATTACAATAATAAACACAGTGCAACATCCAACTATGTATTGAGACTGTTAACACTACCAGGTGGAAAATGACAAATACTACAAACACCAGTTGAACCTGGGATTTGAACCAGGGAACCTGCAATCACCATCTGCATTGTAGGCGGGATGCTTAACCACTGGGATATGGAGCCTCCCAAAGATTATGCTAAGCAGAGAGACTTTTCTCAAAGAATATTCTGTGTATGTAGTATTGATGTTGAACTTTATCAAAATCAATTACAATAATAAACACAGTGCAACATCCAGCTATGTATTGAGACTGTTAACACTATCAGGTGGAAAATGACAAATACTACAAACACCAGTTGAACCTGGGATTTGAACCAGTGACCCTGCAATCACCATCTGCATTGTAGGCAGGATGCTTAACCACTGGGCTATGGAGCCTCCCAAAGATTATGCTAAGCAGAGAGACTTTTCTCAAAGAATATTCTGTGTATGTAGTATTGATGTTGAACTTTATCAAAATCAATTACAATAATAAACACAGTGCAACATCCAACTATGTATTGAGACTGTTAACACTATCAGGTGGAAAATGACAAATACTACAAACACCAGTTGAACCTGGGATTCGAACCAGTGACCCTGCAATCACCATCTGCATTGTAGGCAGGATACTTAACCACTGGGCTATGGAGCCTCCCAAAGATTATGCTAAGCAGAGAGACTTTTCTCAAAGAATATTCTGTGTATGTAGTATTGATGTTGAACTTTATCAAAATCAATTACAATAATAAACACAGTGCAACATCCAACTATGTATTGAGACTGTTAACACTACCAGGTGGAAAGTGACAAATACTACAAACACCAGTTGAACCTGGGATTCGAACCGGTGACCCTGCAATCACCATCTGCATTGTAGGCGGGATGCTTAACCACTGGGCTATGGAGCCTCCCAGAGATTATGCTAAGCAGAGAGACTTTTCTCAAAGAATATTTTGTGTATGTAGTATTGATGTTGAACTTTATCAAAATCAATTACAATAATAAACACAGTGCAACATCCAACTATGTATTGAGACTGTTAACACTACCAGGTGGAAAATGACAAATACTACAAACACCAGTTGAACCTGGGATTTGAACCAGTGACCCTGCAATCACCATCTGCATTGTAGGCAGGATGCTTAACCACTGGGCTATGGAGCCTCCCAAAGATTATGCTAAGCAGAGAGACTTTTCTCAAAGAATATTCTGTGTATGTAGTATTGATGTTGAACTTTATCAAAATCAATTACAATAATAAACACAGTGCAACATCCAACTATGTATTGAGACTGTTAACACTATCAGGTGGAAAATGACAAATACTACAAACACCAGTTGAACCCGGGATCCGAACCAGTGACCCTGCAATCACCATCTGCATTGTAGGCAGGATGCTTAACCACTGGGCTATGGAGCCTCCCAAAGATTATGCTAAGCAGAGAGACTTTTCTCAAAGAATATTCTGTGTATGTAGTATTGATGTTGAACTTTATCAAAATCAATTACAATAATAAACACAGTGCAACATCCAACTATGTATTGAGACTGTTAACACTACCAGGTGGAAAATGACAAATACTACAAACACCAGTTGAACCTGGGATTCGAACCAGTGACCCTGCAATCACCATCTGCATTGTAGGCGGGATGCTTAACCACTGGGCTATGGAGCCTCCCAAAGATTATGCTAAGCAGAGAGACTTTTCTCAAAGAATATTCTGTGTATGTAGTATTGATGTTGAACTTTATCAAAATCAATTACAATAATAAACACAGTGCAACATCCAACTATGTATTGAGACTGTTAACACTACCAGGTGGAAAATGACAAATACTACAAACACCAGTTGAACCTGGGATTCGAACCGGTGACCCTGCAATCACCATCTGCATTGTAGGCGGGATGCTTAACCACTGGGCTATGGAGCCTTCCAAAGATTATGCTAAGCAGAGAGACTTTTCTCAAAGAATATTCTGTGTATGTAGTATTGATGTTGAACTTTATCAAAATCAATTACAATAATAAACACAGTGCAACATCCAACTATGTATTGAGACTGTTAACACTACCAGGTGGAAAATGACAAATACTACAAACACCAGTTGAACCTGGGATTTGAACCAGTGACCCTGCAATCACCATCTGCATTGTAGGCGGGATACTTAACCACTGGGCTATGGAGCCTCCCAAAGATTATGCTAAGCAGAGAGACTTTTCTCAAAGAATATTCTGTGTATGTAGTATTGATGTTGAACTTTATCAAAATCAATTACAATAATAAACAGTGCAACATCCAACTATGTATTGAGACTGTTAACACTATCAGGTGGAAAATGACAAATACTACAAACACCAGTTGAACCTGGGATTTGAACCAGTGACCCTGCAATCACCATCTGCATTGGAGGCGGGATACTTAACCACTGGGCTATGGAGCCTCCCAAAGATTATGCTAAGCAGAGAGACTTTTCTCAAAGAATATTCTGTGTATGTAGTATTGATGTTGAACTTTATCAAAATCAATTACAATAATAAACACAGTGCAACATCCAACTATGTATTGAGACTGTTAACACTACCAGGTGGAAAATGACAAATACTACAAACACGAGTTGAACCTGGGATTTGAACCAGGGAACCTGCAATCACCATCTGCATTGTAGGCGGGATGCTTAACCACTGGGATATGGAGCCTCCCAAAGATTATGCTAAGCAGAGAGACTTTTCTCAAAGAATATTCTGTGTATGTAGTATTGATGTTGAACTTTATCAAAATCAATTACAATAATAAACACAGTGCAACATCCAGCTATGTATTGAGACTGTTAACACTATCAGGTGGAAAATGACAAATACTACAAACACCAGTTGAACCTGGGATTTGAACCAGTGACCCTGCAATCACCATCTGCATTGTAGGCAGGATGCTTAACCACTGGGCTATGGAGCCTCCCAAAGATTATGCTAAGCAGAGAGACTTTTCTCAAAGAATATTCTGTGTATGTAGTATTGATGTTGAACTTTATCAAAATCAATTACAATAATAAACACAGTGCAACATCCAACTATGTATTGAGACTGTTAACACTACCAGGTGGAAAATGACAAATACTACAAACACCAGTTGAACCTGGGATTCAAACCAGTGACCCTGCAATCACCATCTGCATTGTAGGCAGGATACTTAACCACTGGGCTATGGAGCCTCCCAAAGATTATGCTAAGCAGAGAGACTTTTCTCAAAGAATATTCTGTGTATGTAGTATTGATGTTGAACTTTATCAAAATCAATTACAATAATAAACACAGTGCAACATCCAACTATGTATTGAGACTGTTAACACTACCAGGTGGAAAGTGACAAATACTACAAACACCAGTTGAACCTGGGATTCGAACCGGTGACCCTGCAATCACCATCTGCATTGTAGGCGGGATGCTTAACCACTGGGCTATGGAGCCTCCCAAAGATTATGCTAAGCAGAGAGACTTTTCTCAAAGAATATTCTGTGTATGTAGTATTGATGTTGAACTTTATCAAAATCAATTACAATAATAAACACAGTGCAACATCCAACTATGTATTGAGACTGTTAACACTACCAGGTGGAAAATGACAAATACTACAAACACCAGTTGAACCTGGGATTCGAACCAGTGACCCTGCAATCACCATCTGCATTGTAGGCGGGATACTTAACCACTGGGCTATGGAGCCTCCCAAAGATTATGCTAAGCAGAGAGACTTTTCTCAAAGAATATTCTGTGTATGTAGTATTGATGTTGAACTTTATCAAAATCAATTACAATAATAAACACAGTGCAACATCCAACTATGTATTGAGACTGTTAACACTATCAGGTGGAAAATGACAAATACTACAAACACCAGTTGAACCCGGGATTCGAACCAGTGACCCTGCAATCACCATCTGCATTGTAGGCAGGATGCTTAACCACTGGGCTATGGAGCCTCCCAAAGATTATGCTAAGCAGAGAGACTTTTCTCAAAGAATATTCTGTGTATGTAGTATTGATGTTGAACTTTATCAAAATCAATTACAATAATAAACACAGTGCAACATCCAACTATGTATTGAGACTGTTAACACTACCAGGTGGAAAATGACAAATACTACAAACACCAGTTGAACCTGGGATTCGAACCAGTGACCCTGCAATCACCATCTGCATTGTAGGCGGGATGCTTAACCACTGGGCTATGGAGCCTCCCAAAGATTATGCTAAGCAGAGAGACTTTTCTCAAAGAATATTCTGTGTATGTAGTATTGATGTTGAACTTTATCAAAATCAATTACAATAATAAACACAGTGCAACATCCAACTATGTATTGAGACTGTTAACACTACCAGGTGGAAAATGACAAATACTACAAACACCAGTTGAACCTGGGATTTGAACCGGTGACCCTGCAATCACCATCTGCATTGTAGGCGGGATGCTTAACCACTGGGCTATGGAGCCTCCCAAAGATTATGCTAAGCAGAGAGACTTTTCTCAAAGAATATTCTGTGTATGTAGTATTGATGTTGAACTTTATCAAAATCAATTACAATAATAAACACAGTGCAACATCCAACTATGTATTGAGACTGTTAACACTACCAGGTGGAAAATGACAAATACTACAAACACCAGATGAACCTGGGATTCAAACCAGTGACCCTGCAATCACCATCTGCATTGTAGGCAGGATACTTAACCACTGGGCTATGGAGCCTCCCAAAGATTATGCTAAGCAGAGAGACTTTTCTCAAAGAATATTCTGTGTATGTAGTATTGATGTTGAACTTTATCAAAATCAATTACAATAATAAACACAGTGCAACATCCAACTATGTATTGAGACTGTTAACACTACCAGGTGGAAAGTGACAAATACTACAAACACCAGTTGAACCTGGGATTCGAACCGGTGACCCTGCAATCACCATCTGCATTGTAGGCGGGATGCTTAACCACTGGGCTATGGAGCCTCCCAAAGATTATGCTAAGCAGAGAGACTTTTCTCAAAGAATATTCTGTGTATGTAGTATTGATGTTGAACTTTATCAAAATCAATTACAATAATAAACACAGTGCAACATCCAACTATGTATTGAGACTGTTAACACTACCAGGTGGAAAATGACAAATACTACAAACACCAGTTGAACCTGGGATTCGAACCAGTGACCCTGCAATCACCATCTGCATTGTAGGCGGGATACTTAACCACTGGGCTATGGAGCCTCCCAAAGATTATGCTAAGCAGAGAGACTTTTCTCAAAGAATATTCTGTGTATGTAGTATTGATGTTGAACTTTATCAAAATCAATTACAATAATAAACACAGTGCAACATCCAACTATGTATTGAGACTGTTAACACTATCAGGTGGAAAATGACAAATACTACAAACACCAGTTGAACCCGGGATTTGAACCAGTGACCCTGCAATCACCATCTGCATTGTAGGCAGGATGCTTAACCACTGGGCTATGGAGCCTCCCAAAGATTATGCTAAGCAGAGAGACTTTTCTCAAAGAATATTCTGTGTATGTAGTATTGATGTTGAACTTTATCAAAATCAATTACAATAATAAACACAGTGCAACATCCAACTATGTATTGAGACTGTTAACACTACCAGGTGGAAAATGACAAATACTACAAACACCAGTTGAACCTGGGATTCGAACCAGTGACCCTGCAATCACCATCTGCATTGTAGGCGGGATACTTAACCACTGGGCTATGGAGCCTCCCAAAGATTATGCTAAGCAGAGAGACTTTTCTCAAAGAATATTCTGTGTATGTAGTATTGATGTTGAACTTTATCAAAATCAATTACAATAATAAACACAGTGCAACATCCAACTATGTATTGAGACTGTTAACACTATCAGGTGGAAAATGACAAATACTACAAACACCAGTTGAACCCGGGATTCGAACCAGTGACCCTGCAATCACCATCTGCATTGTAGGCAGGATGCTTAACCACTGGGCTATGGAGCCTCCCAAAGATTATGCTAAGCAGAGAGACTTTTCTCAAAGAATATTCTGTGTATGTAGTATTGATGTTGAACTTTATCAAAATCAATTACAATAATAAACACAGTGCAACATCCAACTATGTATTGAGACTGTTAACACTACCAGGTGGAAAATGACAAATACTACAAACACCAGTTGAACCTGGGATTCGAACCAGTGACCCTGCAATCACCATCTGCATTGTAGGTGGGATGCTTAACCACTGGGCTATGGAGCCTCCCAAAGATTATGCTAAGCAGAGAGACTTTTCTCAAAGAATATTCTGTGTATGTAGTATTGATGTTGAACTTTATCAAAATCAATTACAATAATAAACACAGTGCAACATCCAACTATGTATTGAGACTGTTAACACTACCAGGTGGAAAATGACAAATACTACAAACACCAGTTGAACCTGGGATTCGAACCAGTGACCCTGCAATCACCATCTGCATTGTAGGCGGGATGCTTAACCACTGGGCTATGGAGCCTCCCAAAGATTATGCTAAGCAGAGAGACTTTTCTCAAAGAATATTCTGTGTATGTAGTATTGATGTTGAACTTTATCAAAATCAATTACAATAATAAACACAGTGCAACATCCAACTATGTATTGAGACTGTTAACACTACCAGGTGGAAAGTGACAAATACTACAAACACCAGTTGAACCTGGGATTCGAACCGGTGACCCTGCAATCACCATCTGCATTGTAGGCGGGATGCTTAACCACTGGGCTATGGAGCCTCCCAAAGATTATGCTAAGCAGAGAGACTTTTCTCAAAGAATATTCTGTGTATGTAGTATTGATGTTGAACTTTATCAAAATCAATTACAATAATAAACACAGTGCAACATCCAACTATGTATTGAGACTGTTAACACTACCAGGTGGAAAATGACAAATACTACAAACACCAGTTGAACCTGGGATTTGAACCAGGGAACCTGCAATTACCATCTGCATTGTAGGCGGGATGCTTAACCACTGGGATATGGAGCCTCCCAAAGATTATGCTAAGCAGAGAGACTTTTCTCAAAGAATATTCTGTGTATGTAGTATTGATGTTGAACTTTATCAAAATCAATTACAATAATAAACACAGTGCAACATCCAGCTATGTATTGAGACTGTTAACACTATCAGGTGGAAAATGACAAATGCTACAAACACCAGTTGAACCTGGGATTTGAACCAGTGACCCTGCAATCACCATCTGCATTGTAGGCAGGATGCTTAACCACTGGGCTATGGAGCCTCCCAAAGATTATGCTAAGCAGAGAGACTTTTCTCAAAGAATATTCTGTGTATGTAGTATTGATGTTGAACTTTATCAAAATCAATTACAATAATAAACACAGTGCAACATCCAACTATGTATTGAGACTGTTAACACTACCAGGTGGAAAATGACAAATACTACAAACACCAGTTGAACCTGGGATTCGAACCAGTGACCCTGCAATCACCATCTGCATTGTAGGCAGGATACTTAACCACTGGGCTATGGAGCCTCCCAAAGATTATGCTAAGCAGAGAGACTTTTCTCAAAGAATATTCTGTGTATGTAGTATTGATGTTGAACTTTATCAAAATCAATTACAATAATAAACACAGTGCAACATCCAACTATGTATTGAGACTGTTAACACTACCAGGTGGAAAATGACAAATACTACAAACACCAGTTGAACCTGGGATTTGAACCAGGGAACCTGCAATCACCATCTGCATTGTAGACGGGATGCTTAACCACTGGGCTATGGAGCCTCCCAAAGATTATGCTAAGCAGAGAGACTTTTCTCAAAGAATATTCTGTGTATGTAGTATTGATGTTGAACTTTATCAAAATCAATTACAATAATAAACACAGTGCAACATCCAACTATGTATTGAGACTGTTAACACTACCAGGTGGAAAATGACAAATACTACAAACACCAGTTGAACCTGGGATTCGAACCAGTGACCCTGCAATCACCATCTGCATTGTAGGCGGGATGCTTAACCACTGGGCTATGGAGCCTCCCAAAGATTATGCTAAGCAGAGAGACTTTTCTCAAAGAATATTCTGTGTATGTAGTATTGATGTTGAACTTTATCAAAATCAATTACAATAATAAACACAGTGCAACATCCAACTATGTATTGAGACTGTTAACACTACCAGGTGGAAAATGACAAATATTACAAACACCAGTTGAACCTGGGATTCGAACCAGTGACCCTGCAATCACCATCTGCATTGTAGGCGGGATGCTTAACCACTGGGCTATGGAGCCTCCCAAAGATTATGCTAAGCAGAGAGACTTTTCTCAAAGAATATTCTGTGTATGTAGTATTGATGTTGAACTTTATCAAAATCAATTACAATAATAAACACAGTGCAACATCCAACTATGTATTGAGACTGTTAACACTACCAGGTGGAAAGTGACAAATACTACAAATACCAGTTGAACCTGGGATTCGAACCGGTGACCCTGCAATCACCATCTGCATTGTAGGCGGGATGCTTAACCACTGGGCTATGGAGCCTCCCAAAGATTATGCTAAGCAGAGAGACTTTTCTCAAAGAATATTCTGTGTATGTAGTATTGATGTTGAACTTTATCAAAATCAATTACAATAATAAACACAGTGCAACATCCAACTATGTATTGAGACTGTTAACACTACCAGGTGGAAAATGACAAATACTACAAACACCAGTTGAACCTGGGATTTGAACCAGGGAACCTGCAATCACCATCTGCATTGTAGGCGGGATGCTTAACCACTGGGATATGGAGCCTCCCAAAGATTATGCTAAGCAGAGAGACTTTTCTCAAAGAATATTCTGTGTATGTAGTATTGATGTTGAACTTTATCAAAATCAATTACAATAATAAACACAGTGCAACATCCAGCTATGTATTGAGACTGTTAACACTATCAGGTGGAAAATGACAAATACTACAAACACCAGTTGAACCTGGGATTTGAACCAGTGACCCTGCAATCACCATCTGCATTGTAGGCAGGATGCTTAACCACTGGGCTATGGAGCCTCCCAAAGATTATGCTAAGCAGAGAGACTTTTCTCAAAGAATATTCTGTGTATGTAGTATTGATGTTGAACTTTATCAAAATCAATTACAATAATAAACACAGTGCAACATCCAACTATGTATTGAGACTGTTAACACTACCAGGTGGAAAATGACAAATACTACAAACACCAGTTGAACCTGGGATTCGAACCAGTGACCCTGCAATCACCATCTGCATTGTAGGCAGGATACTTAACCACTGGGCTATGGAGCCTCCCAAAGATTATGCTAAGCAGAGAGACTTTTCTCAAAGAATATTCTGTGTATGTAGTATTGATGTTGAACTTTATCAAAATCAATTACAATAATAAACACAGTGCAACATCCAGCTATGTATTGACACTGTTAACACTATCAGGTGGAAAATGACAAATACTACAAACACCAGTTGAACCTGGGATTTGAACCAGTGACCCTGCAATCACCATCTGCATTGTAGGCAGGATGCTTAACCACTGGGCTATGGAGCCTCCCAAAGATTATGCTAAGCAGAGAGACTTTTCTCAAAGAATATTCTGTGTATGTAGTATTGATGTTGAACTTTATCAAAATCAATTACAATAATAAACACAGTGCAACATCCAACTATGTATTGAGACTGTTAACACTACCAGGTGGAAAATGACAAATACTACAAACACCAGTTGAACCTGGGATTCGAACCAGTGACCCTGCAATCACCATCTGCATTGTAGGCAGGATACTTAACCACTGGGCTATGGAGCCTCCCAAAGATTATGCTAAGCAGAGAGACTTTTCTCAAAGAATATTCTGTGTATGTAGTATTGATGTTGAACTTTATCAAAATCAATTACAATAATAAACACAGTGCAACATCCAACTATGTATTGAGACTGTTAACACTACCAGGTGGAAAGTGACAAATACTACAAACACCAGTTGAACCTGGGATTCGAACCGGTGACCCTGCAATCACCATCTGCATTGTAGGCGGGATGCTTAACCACTGGGCTATGGAGCCTCCCAAAGATTATGCTAAGCAGAGAGACTTTTCTCAAAGAATATTCTGTGTATGTAGTATTGATGTTGAACTTTATCAAAATCAATTACAATAATAAACACAGTGCAACATCCAACTATGTATTGAGACTGTTAACACTATCAGGTGGAAAATGACAAATACTACAAACACCAGTTGAACCCGGGATTCGAACCAGTGACCCTGCAATCACCATCTGCATTGTAGGCAGGATGCTTAACCACTGGGCTATGGAGCCTCCCAAAGATTATGCTAAGCAGAGAGACTTTTCTCAAAGAATATTCTGTGTATGTAGTATTGATGTTGAACTTTATCAAAATCAATTACAATAATAAACACAGTGCAACATCCAACTATGTATTGAGACTGTTAACACTACCAGGTGGAAAATGACAAATACTACAAACACCAGTTGAACCTGGGATTCGAACCAGTGACCCTGCAATCACCATCTGCATTGTAGGCGGGATGCTTAACCACTGGGCTATGGAGCCTCCCAAAGATTATGCTAAGCAGAGAGACTTTTCTCAAAGAATATTCTGTGTATGTAGTATTGATGTTGAACTTTATCAAAATCAATTACAATAATAAACACAGTGCAACATCCAACTATGTATTGAGACTGTTAACACTACCAGGTGGAAAATGACAAATACTACAAACACCAGTTGAACCTGGGATTCGAACCAGTGACCCTGCAATCACCATCTGCATTGTAGGCGGGATGCTTAACCACTGGGCTATGGAGCCTCCCAAAGATTATGCTAAGCAGAGAGACTTTTCTCAAAGAATATTCTGTGTATGTAGTATTGATGTTGAACTTTATCAAAATCAATTACAATAATAAACACAGTGCAACATCCAACTATGTATTGAGACTGTTAACACTACCAGGTGGAAAGTGACAAATACTACAAACACCAGTTGAACCTGGGATTCGAACCGGTGACCCTGCAATCACCATCTGCATTGTAGGCGGGATGCTTAACCACTGGGCTATGGAGCCTCCCAAAGATTATGCTAAGCAGAGAGACTTTTCTCAAAGAATATTCTGTGTATGTAGTATTGATGTTGAACTTTATCAAAATCAATTACAATAATAAACACAGTGCAACATCCAACTATGTATTGAGACTGTTAACACTACCAGGTGGAAAATGACAAATACTACAAACACCAGTTGAACCTGGGATTCGAACCAGTGACCCTGCAATCACCATCTGCATTGTAGGCGGGATACTTAACCACTGGGCTATGGAGCCTCCCAAAGATTATGCTAAGCAGAGAGACTTTTCTCAAAGAATATTCTGTGTATGTAGTATTGATGTTGAACTTTATCAAAATCAATTACAATAATAAACACAGTGCAACATCCAACTATGTATTGAGACTGTTAACACTACCAGGTGGAAAATGACAAATACTACAAACACCAGTTGAACCTGGGATTTGAACCAGGGAACCTGCAATCACCATCTGCATTGTAGGCGGGATGCTTAACCACTGGGATATGGAGCCTCCCAAAGATTATGCTAAGCAGAGAGACTTTTCTCAAAGAATATTCTGTGTATGTAGTATTGATGTTGAACTTTATCAAAATCAATTACAATAATAAACACAGTGCAACATCCAACTATGTATTGAGACTGTTAACACTATCAGGTGGAAAATGACAAATACTACAAACACCAGTTGAACCTGGGATTTGAACCAGTGACCCTGCAATCACCATCTGCATTGTAGGCGGGATACTTAACCACTGGGCTATGGAGCCTCCCAAAGATTATGCTAAGCAGAGAGACTTTTCTCAAAGAATATTCTGTGTATGTAGTATTGATGTTGAACTTTATCAAAATCAATTACAATAATAAACACAGTGCAACATCCAACTATGTATTGAGACTGTTAACACTACCAGGTGGAAAATGACAAATACTACAAACACCAGTTGAACCTGGGATTCGAACCAGTGACCCTGCAATCACCATCTGCATTGTAGGCGGGATACTTAACCACTGGGCTATGGAGCCTCCCAAAGATTATGCTAAGCAGAGAGACTTTTCTCAAAGAATATTCTGTGTATGTAGTATTGATGTTGAACTTTATCAAAATCAATTACAATAATAAACACAGTGCAACATCCAACTATGTATTGAGACTGTTAACACTACCAGGTGGAAAATGACAAATACTACAAACACGAGTTGAACCTGGGATTCGAACCAGTGACCCTGCAATCACCATCTGCATTGTAGGCGGGATGCTTAACCACTGGGATATGGAGCCTCCCAAAGATTATGCTAAGCAGAGAGACTTTTCTCAAAGAATATTCTGTGTATGTAGTATTGATGTTGAACTTTATCAAAATCAATTACAATAATAAACACAGTGCAACATCCAACTATGTATTGAGACTGTTAACACTACCAGGTGGAAAATGACAAATACTACAAACACCAGTTGAACCTGGGATTCGAACCAGTGACCCTGCAATCACCATCTGCATTGTAGGCGGGATACTTAACCACTGGGCTATGGAGCCTCCCAAAGATTATGCTAAGCAGAGAGACTTTTCTCAAAGAATATTCTGTGTATGTAGTATTGATGTTGAACTTTATCAAAATCAATTACAATAATAAACACAGTGCAACATCCAACTATGTATTGAGACTGTTAACACTACCAGGTGGAAAATGACAAATACTACAAACACCAGTTGAACCTGGGATTTGAACCAGTGACCCTGCAATCACCATCTGCATTGTAGGCGGGATGCTTAACCACTGGGATATGGAGCCTCCCAAAGATTATGCTAAGCAGAGAGACTTTTCTCAAAGAATATTCTGTGTATGTAGTATTGATGTTGAACTTTATCAAAATCAATTACAATAATAAACACAGTGCAACATCCAACTATGTATTGAGACTGTTAACACTACCAGGTGGAAAATGACAAATACTACAAACACCAGTTGAACCTGGGATTCGAACCAGTGACCCTGCAATCACCATCTGCATTGTAGGCGGGATACTTAACCACTGGGCTATGGAGCCTCCCAAAGATTATGCTAAGCAGAGAGACTTTTCTCAAAGAATATTCTGTGTATGTAGTATTGATGTTGAACTTTATCAAAATCAATTACAATAATAAACACAGTGCAACATCCAACTATGTATTGAGACTGTTAACACTACCAGGTGGAAAATGACAAATACTACAAACACCAGTTGAACCTGGGATTTGAACCAGGGAACCTGCAATCACCATCTGCATTGTAGGCGGGATGCTTAACCACTGGGATATGGAGCCTCCCAAAGATTATGCTAAGCAGAGAGACTTTTCTCAAAGAATATTCTGTGTATGTAGTATTGATGTTGAACTTTATCAAAATCAATTACAATAATAAACACAGTGCAACATCCAACTATGTATTGAGACTGTTAACACTACCAGGTGGAAAATGACAAATACTACAAACACCAGTTGAACCTGGGATTCGAACCAGTGACCCTGCAATCACCATCTGCATTGTAGGCGGGATGCTTAACCACTGGGCTATGGAGCCTCCCAAAGATTATGCTAAGCAGAGAGACTTTTCTCAAAGAATATTCTGTGTATGTAGTATTGATGTTGAACTTTATCAAAATCAATTACAATAATAAACACAGTGCAACATCCAACTATGTATTGAGACTGTTAACACTACCAGGTGGAAAATGACAAATACTACAAACACCAGTTGAACCTGGGATTTGAACCAGGGAACCTGCAATCACCATCTGCATTGTAGGCGGGATGCTTAACCACTGGGATATGGAGCCTCCCAAAGATTATGCTAAGCAGAGAGACTTTTCTCAAAGAATATTCTGTGTATGTAGTATTGATGTTGAACTTTATCAAAATCAATTACAATAATAAACACAGTGCAACATCCAACTATGTATTGAGACTGTTAACACTACCAGGTGGAAAATGACAAATACTACAAACACCAGTTGAACCTGGGATTCGAACCAGTGACCCTGCAATCACCATCTGCATTGTAGGCGGGATACTTAACCACTGGGCTATGGAGCCTCCCAAAGATTATGCTAAGCAGAGAGACTTTTCTCAAAGAATATTCTGTGTATGTAGTATTGATGTTGAACTTTATCAAAATCAATTACAATAATAAACACAGTGCAACATCCAACTATGTATTGAGACTGTTAACACTACCAGGTGGAAAATGACAAATACTACAAACACCAGTTGAACCTGGGATTTGAACCAGTGACCCTGCAATCACCATCTGCATTGTAGGCGGGATGCTTAACCACTGGGATATGGAGCCTCCCAAAGATTATGCTAAGCAGAGAGACTTTTCTCAAAGAATATTCTGTGTATGTAGTATTGATGTTGAACTTTATCAAAATCAATTACAATAATAAACACAGTGCAACATCCAACTATGTATTGAGACTGTTAACACTACCAGGTGGAAAATGACAAATACTACAAACACCAGTTGAACCTGGGATTCGAACCAGTGACCCTGCAATCACCATCTGCATTGTAGGCGGGATACTTAACCACTGGGCTATGGAGCCTCCCAAAGATTATGCTAAGCAGAGAGACTTTTCTCAAAGAATATTCTGTGTATGTAGTATTGATGTTGAACTTTATCAAAATCAATTACAATAATAAACACAGTGCAACATCCAACTATGTATTGAGACTGTTAACACTACCAGGTGGAAAATGACAAATACTACAAACACCAGTTGAACCTGGGATTTGAACCAGGGAACCTGCAATCACCATCTGCATTGTAGGCGGGATGCTTAACCACTGGGATATGGAGCCTCCCAAAGATTATGCTAAGCAGAGAGACTTTTCTCAAAGAATATTCTGTGTATGTAGTATTGATGTTGAACTTTATCAAAATCAATTACAATAATAAACACAGTGCAACATCCAACTATGTATTGAGACTGTTAACACTACCAGGTGGAAAATGACAAATACTACAAACACCAGTTGAACCTGGGATTCGAACCAGTGACCCTGCAATCACCATCTGCATTGTAGGCGGGATGCTTAACCACTGGGCTATGGAGCCTCCCAAAGATTATGCTAAGCAGAGAGACTTTTCTCAAAGAATATTCTGTGTATGTAGTATTGATGTTGAACTTTATCAAAATCAATTACAATAATAAACACAGTGCAACATCCAACTATGTATTGAGACTGTTAACACTACCAGGTGGAAAATGACAAATACTACAAACACCAGTTGAACCTGGGATTTGAACCAGGGAACCTGCAATCACCATCTGCATTGTAGGCGGGATGCTTAACCACTGGGATATGGAGCCTCCCAAAGATTATGCTAAGCAGAGAGACTTTTCTCAAAGAATATTCTGTGTATGTAGTATTGATGTTGAACTTTATCAAAATCAATTACAATAATAAACACAGTGCAACATCCAACTATGTATTGAGACTGTTAACACTACCAGGTGGAAAATGACAAATACTACAAACACCAGTTGAACCTGGGATTCGAACCAGTGACCCTGCAATCACCATCTGCATTGTAGGCGGGATGCTTAACCACTGGGATATGGAGCCTCCCAAAGATTATGCTAAGCAGAGAGACTTTTCTCAAAGAATATTCTGTGTATGTAGTATTGATGTTGAACTTTATCAAAATCAATTACAATAATAAACACAGTGCAACATCCAACTATGTATTGAGACTGTTAACACTACCAGGTGGAAAATGACAAATACTACAAACACCAGTTGAACCTGGGATTCGAACCAGTGACCCTGCAATCACCATCTGCATTGTAGGCGGGATGCTTAACCACTGGGCTATGGAGCCTCCCAAAGATTATGCTAAGCAGAGAGACTTTTCTCAAAGAATATTCTGTGTATGTAGTATTGATGTTGAACTTTATCAAAATCAATTACAATAATAAACACAGTGCAACATCCAACTATGTATTGAGACTGTTAACACTACCAGGTGGAAAGTGACAAATACTACAAACACCAGTTGAACCTGGGATTCGAACCGGTGACCCTGCAATCACCATCTGCATTGTGGGCGGGATGCTTAACCACTGGGCTATGGAGCCTCCCAAAGATTATGCTAAGCAGAGAGACTTTTCTCAAAGAATATTCTGTGTATGTAGTATTGATGTTGAACTTTATCAAAATCAATTACAATAATAAACACAGTGCAACATCCAACTATGTATTGAGACTGTTAACACTACCAGGTGGAAAATGACAAATACTACAAACACCAGTTGAACCTGGGATTCGAACCAGTGACCCTGCAATCACCATCTGCATTGTAGGCGGGATACTTAACCACTGGGCTATGGAGCCTCCCAAAGATTATGCTAAGCAGAGAGACTTTTCTCAAAGAATATTCTGTGTATGTAGTATTGATGTTGAACTTTATCAAAATCAATTACAATAATAAACACAGTGCAACATCCAACTATGTATTGAGACTGTTAACACTACCAGGTGGAAAATGACAAATACTACAAACACCAGTTGAACCTGGGATTTGAACCAGGGAACCTGCAATCACCATCTGCATTGTAGGCGGGATGCTTAACCACTGGGATATGGAGCCTCCCAAAGATTATGCTAAGCAGAGAGACTTTTCTCAAAGAATATTCTGTGTATGTAGTATTGATGTTGAACTTTATCAAAATCAATTACAATAATAAACACAGTGCAACATCCAACTATGTATTGAGACTGTTAACACTACCAGGTGGAAAATGACAAATACTACAAACACCAGTTGAACCTGGGATTCGAACCAGTGACCCTGCAATCACCATCTGCATTGTAGGCGGGATGCTTAACCACTGGGCTATGGAGCCTCCCAAAGATTATGCTAAGCAGAGAGACTTTTCTCAAAGAATATTCTGTGTATGTAGTATTGATGTTGAACTTTATCAAAATCAATTACAATAATAAACACAGTGCAACATCCAACTATGTATTGAGACTGTTAACACTACCAGGTGGAAAATGACAAATACTACAAACACCAGTTGAACCTGGGATTTGAACCAGGGAACCTGCAATCACCATCTGCATTGTAGGCGGGATGCTTAACCACTGGGATATGGAGCCTCCCAAAGATTATGCTAAGCAGAGAGACTTTTCTCAAAGAATATTCTGTGTATGTAGTATTGATGTTGAACTTTATCAAAATCAATTACAATAATAAACACAGTGCAACATCCAACTATGTATTGAGACTGTTAACACTACCAGGTGGAAAATGACAAATACTACAAACACCAGTTGAACCTGGGATTCGAACCAGTGACCCTGCAATCACCATCTGCATTGTAGGCAGGATGCTTAACCACTGGGATATGGAGCCTCCCAAAGATTATGCTAAGCAGAGAGACTTTTCTCAAAGAATATTCTGTGTATGTAGTATTGATGTTGAACTTTATCAAAATCAATTACAATAATAAACACAGTGCAACATCCAACTATGTATTGAGACTGTTAACACTACCAGGTGGAAAATGACAAATACTACAAACACCAGTTGAACCTGGGATTCGAACCAGTGACCCTGCAATCACCATCTGCATTGTAGGCGGGATGCTTAACCACTGGGCTATGGAGCCTCCCAAAGATTATGCTAAGCAGAGAGACTTTTCTCAAAGAATATTCTGTGTATGTAGTATTGATGTTGAACTTTATCAAAATCAATTACAATAATAAACACAGTGCAACATCCAACTATGTATTGAGACTGTTAACACTACCAGGTGGAAAGTGACAAATACTACAAACACCAGTTGAACCTGGGATTCGAACCGGTGACCCTGCAATCACCATCTGCATTGTGGGCGGGATGCTTAACCACTGGGCTATGGAGCCTCCCAAAGATTATGCTAAGCAGAGAGACTTTTCTCAAAGAATATTCTGTGTATGTAGTATTGATGTTGAACTTTATCAAAATCAATTACAATAATAAACACAGTGCAACATCCAACTATGTATTGAGACTGTTAACACTACCAGGTGGAAAATGACAAATACTACAAACACCAGTTGAACCTGGGATTCGAACCAGTGACCCTGCAATCACCATCTGCATTGTAGGCGGGATACTTAACCACTGGGCTATGGAGCCTCCCAAAGATTATGCTAAGCAGAGAGACTTTTCTCAAAGAATATTCTGTGTATGTAGTATTGATGTTGAACTTTATCAAAATCAATTACAATAATAAACACAGTGCAACATCCAACTATGTATTGAGACTGTTAACACTACCAGGTGGAAAATGACAAATACTACAAACACCAGTTGAACCTGGGATTTGAACCAGGGAACCTGCAATCACCATCTGCATTGTAGGCGGAATGCTTAACCACTGGGATATGGAGCCTCCCAAAGATTATGCTAAGCAGAGAGACTTTTCTCAAAGAATATTCTGTGTATGTAGTATTGATGTTGAACTTTATCAAAATCAATTACAATAATAAACACAGTGCAACATCCAACTATGTATTGAGACTGTTAACACTACCAGGTGGAAAATGACAAATACTACAAACACCAGTTGAACCTGGGATTCAAACCAGTGACCCTGCAATCACCATCTGCATTGTAGGCGGGATGCTTAACCACTGGGATATGGAGCCTCCCAAAGATTATGCTAAGCAGAGAGACTTTTCTCAAAGAATATTCTGTGTATGTAGTATTGATGTTGAACTTTATCAAAATCAATTACAATAATAAACACAGTGCAACATCCAACTATGTATTGAGACTGTTAACACTACCAGGTGGAAAATGACAAATACTACAAACACCAGTTGAACCTGGGATTCGAACCAGTGACCCTGCAATCACCATCTGCATTGTAGGCGGGATACTTAACCACTGGGCTATGGAGCCTCCCAAAGATTATGCTAAGCAGAGAGACTTTTCTCAAAGAATATTCTGTGTATGTAGTATTGATGTTGAACTTTATCAAAATCAATTACAATAATAAACACAGTGCAACATCCAACTATGTATTGAGACTGTTAACACTACCAGGTGGAAAATGACAAATACTACAAACACCAGTTGAACCTGGGATTTGAACCAGTGACCCTGCAATCACCATCTGCATTGTAGGCGGGATGCTTAACCACTGGGATATGGAGCCTCCCAAAGATTATGCTAAGCAGAGAGACTTTTCTCAAAGAATATTCTGTGTATGTAGTATTGATGTTGAACTTTATCAAAATCAATTACAATAATAAACACAGTGCAACATCCAACTATGTATTGAGACTGTTAACACTACCAGGTGGAAAATGACAAATACTACAAACACCAGTTGAACCTGGGATTCGAACCAGTGACCCTGCAATCACCATCTGCATTGTAGGCGGGATACTTAACCACTGGGCTATGGAGCCTCCCAAAGATTATGCTAAGCAGAGAGACTTTTCTCAAAGAATATTCTGTGTATGTAGTATTGATGTTGAACTTTATCAAAATCAATTACAATAATAAACACAGTGCAACATCCAACTATGTATTGAGACTGTTAACACTACCAGGTGGAAAATGACAAATACTACAAACACCAGTTGAACCTGGGATTTGAACCAGGGAACCTGCAATCACCATCTGCATTGTAGGCGGGATGCTTAACCACTGGGATATGGAGCCTCCCAAAGATTATGCTAAGCAGAGAGACTTTTCTCAAAGAATATTCTGTGTATGTAGTATTGATGTTGAACTTTATCAAAATCAATTACAATAATAAACACAGTGCAACATCCAACTATGTATTGAGACTGTTAACACTACCAGGTGGAAAATGACAAATACTACAAACACCAGTTGAACCTGGGATTCAGAACCAGTGACCCTGCAATCACCATCTGCATTGTAGGCGGGATGCTTAACCACTGGGATATGGAGCCTCCCAAAGATTATGCTAAGCAGAGAGA
Source organism: Pseudophryne corroboree (assembly GCF_028390025.1). NCBI lineage: Eukaryota > Metazoa > Chordata > Amphibia > Anura > Myobatrachidae > Pseudophryne > Pseudophryne corroboree. The sequence continues at coordinate 96,895 of NW_026967843.1, read as the reverse complement.
CTTTTCTCAAAGAATATTCTGTGTATGTAGTATTGATGTTGAACTTTATCAAAATCAATTACAATAATAAACACAGTGCAACATTCAACTATGTATTGAGACTGTTAACACTACCAGGTGGAAAATGACAAATACTACAAACACCAGTTGAACCTGGGATTCGAACCAGTGACCCTGCAATCACCATCTGCATTGTAGGCGGGATGCTTAACCACTGGGCTATGGAGCCTCCCGAAGATTATGCTAAGCAGAGAGACTTTTCTCAAAGAATATTCTGTGTATGTAGTATTGATGTTGAACTTTATCAAAATCAATTACAATAATAAACACAGTGCAACATCCAACTATGTATTGAGACTGTTAACACTACCAGGTGGAAAGTGACAAATACTACAAACACCAGTTGAACCTGGGATTCGAACCGGTGACCCTGCAATCACCATCTGCATTGTAGGCGGGATGCTTAACCACTGGGCTATGGAGCCTCCCAAAGATTATGCTAAGCAGAGAGACTTTTCTCAAAGAATATTCTGTGTATGTAGTATTGATGTTGAACTTTATCAAAATCAATTACAATAATAAACACAGTGCAACATCCAACTATGTATTGAGACTGTTAACACTACCAGGTGGAAAATGACAAATACTACAAACACCAGTTGAACCTGGGATTTGAACCAGGGAACCTGCAATCACCATCTGCATTGTAGGCGGGATGCTTAATCACTGGGATATGGAGCCTCCCAAAGATTATGCTAAGCAGAGAGACTTTTCTCAAAGAATATTCTGTGTATGTAGTATTGATGTTGAACTTTATCAAAATCAATTACAATAATAAACACAGTGCAACATCCAACTATGTATTGAGACTGTTAACACTACCAGGTGGAAAATGACAAATACTACAAATACCAGTTGAACCTGGGATTTGAACCAGTGACCCTGCAATCACCATCTGCATTGTAGGCGGGATGCTTAACCACTGGGATATGGAGCCTCCCAAAGATTATGCTAAGCAGAGAGACTTTTCTCAAAGAATATTCTGTGTATGTAGTATTGATGTTGAACTTTATCAAAATCAATTACAATAATAAACACAGTGCAACATCCAACTATGTATTGAGACTGTTAACACTACCAGGTGGAAAATGACAAATACTACAAACACCAGTTGAACCTGGGATTCAGAACCAGTGACCCTGCAATCACCATCTGCATTGTAGGCGGGATGCTTAACCACTGGGATATGGAGCCTCCCAAAGATTATGCTAAGCAGAGAGACTTTTCTCAAAGAATATTCTGTGTATGTAGTATTGATGTTGAACTTTATCAAAATCAATTACAATAATAAACACAGTGCAACATTCAACTATGTATTGAGACTGTTAACACTACCAGGTGGAAAATGACAAATACTACAAACACCAGTTGAACCTGGGATTCGAACCAGTGACCCTGCAATCACCATCTGCATTGTAGGCGGGATGCTTAACCACTGGGCTATGGAGCCTCCCGAAGATTATGCTAAGCAGAGAGACTTTTCTCAAAGAATATTCTGTGTATGTAGTATTGATGTTGAACTTTATCAAAATCAATTACAATAATAAACACAGTGCAACATCCAACTATGTATTGAGACTGTTAACACTACCAGGTGGAAAGTGACAAATACTACAAACACCAGTTGAACCTGGGATTCGAACCGGTGACCCTGCAATCACCATCTGCATTGTAGGCGGGATGCTTAACCACTGGGCTATGGAGCCTCCCAAAGATTATGCTAAGCAGAGAGACTTTTCTCAAAGAATATTCTGTGTATGTAGTATTGATGTTGAACTTTATCAAAATCAATTACAATAATAAACACAGTGCAACATCCAACTATGTATTGAGACTGTTAACACTACCAGGTGGAAAATGACAAATACTACAAACACCAGTTGAACCTGGGATTTGAACCAGGGAACCTGCAATCACCATCTGCATTGTAGGCGGGATGCTTAATCACTGGGATATGGAGCCTCCCAAAGATTATGCTAAGCAGAGAGACTTTTCTCAAAGAATATTCTGTGTATGTAGTATTGATGTTGAACTTTATCAAAATCAATTACAATAATAAACACAGTGCAACATCCAACTATGTATTGAGACTGTTAACACTACCAGGTGGAAAATGACAAATACTACAAATACCAGTTGAACCTGGGATTTGAACCAGTGACCCTGCAATCACCATCTGCATTGTAGGCGGGATGCTTAACCACTGGGATATGGAGCCACCCAAAGATTATGCTAAGCAGAGAGACTTTTCTCAAAGAATATTCTGTGTATGTAGTATTGATGTTGAACTTTATCAAAATCAATTACAATAATAAACACAGTGCAACATCCAACTATGTATTGAGACTGTTAACACTACCAGGTGGAAAATGACAAATACTACAAACACCAGTTGAACCTGGGATTCGAACCAGTGACCCTGCAATCACCATCTGCATTGTAGGCAGGATGCTTAACCACTGGGATATGGAGCCTCCCAAAGATTATGCTAAGCAGAGAGACTTTTCTCAAAGAATATTCTGTGTATGTAGTATTGATGTTGAACTTTATCAAAATCAATTACAATAATAAACAGTGCAACATCCAACTATGTATTGAGACTGTTAACACTACCAGGTGGAAAATGACAAATACTACAAACACCAGTTGAACCTGGGATTCGAACCAGTGACCCTGCAATCACCATCTGCATTGTAGGCGGGATACTTAACCACTGGGCTATGGAGCCTCCCAAAGATTATGCTAAGCAGAGAGACTTTTCTCAAAGAATATTCTGTGTATGTAGTATTGATGTTGAACTTTATCAAAATCAATTACAATAATAAACACAGTGCAACATCCAACTATGTATTGAGACTGTTAACACTACCAGGTGGAAAATGACAAATACTACAAACACCAGTTGAACCTGGGATTTGAACCAGTGACCCTGCAATCACCATCTGCATTGTAGGCGGGATGCTTAACCACTGGGATATGGAGCCTCCCAAAGATTATGCTAAGCAGAGAGACTTTTCTCAAAGAATATTCTGTGTATGTAGTATTGATGTTGAACTTTATCAAAATCAATTACAATAATAAACACAGTGCAACATCCAACTATGTATTGAGACTGTTAACACTACCAGGTGGAAAATGACAAATACTACAAACACCAGTTGAACCTGGGATGTGAACCAGTGACCCTGCAATCACCATCTGCATTGTAGGCGGGATACTTAACCACTGGGCTATGGAGCCTCCCAAAGATTATGCTAAGCAGAGAGACTTTTCTCAAAGAATATTCTGTGTATGTAGTATTGATGTTGAACTTTATCAAAATCAATTACAATAATAAACACAGTGCAACATCCAACTATGTATTGAGACTGTTAACACTACCAGGTGGAAAATGACAAATACTACAAACACCAGTTGAACCTGGGATTTGAACCAGGGAACCTGCAATCACCATCTGCATTGTAGGCGGGATGCTTAACCACTGGGATATGGAGCCTCCCAAAGATTATGCTAAGCAGAGAGACTTTTCTCAAAGAATATTCTGTGTATGTAGTATTTATGTTGAACTTTATCAAAATCAATTACAATAATAAACACAGTGCAACATCCAACTATGTATTGAGACTGTTAACACTACCAGGTGGAAAATGACAAATACTACAAACACCAGTTGAACCTGGGATTCGAACCAGTGACCCTGCAATCACCATCTGCATTGTAGGCGGGATGCTTAACCACTGGGATATGGAGCCTCCCAAAGATTATGCTAAGCAGAGAGACTTTTCTCAAAGAATATTCTGTGTATGTAGTATTGATGTTGAACTTTATCAAAATCAATTACAATAATAAACACAGTGCAACATCCAACTATGTATTGAGACTGTTAACACTACCAGGTGGAAAATGACAAATACTACAAACACCAGTTGAACCTGGGATTCGAACCAGTGACCCTGCAATCACCATCTGCATTGTAGGCGGGATGCTTAACCACTGGGCTATGGAGCCTCCCGAAGATTATGCTAAGCAGAGAGACTTTTCTCAAAGAATATTCTGTGTATGTAGTATTGATGTTGAACTTTATCAAAATCAATTACAATAATAAACACAGTGCAACATCCAACTATGTATTGAGACTGTTAACACTACCAGGTGGAAAGTGACAAATACTACAAACACCAGTTGAACCTGGGATTCGAACCGGTGACCCTGCAATCACCATCTGCATTGTAGGCGGGATGCTTAACCACTGGGCTATGGAGCCTCCCAAAGATTATGCTAAGCAGAGAGACTTTTCTCAAAGAAGATTCTGTGTATGTAGTATTGATGTTGAACTTTATCAAAATCAATTACAATAATAAACACAGTGCAACATCCAACTATGTATTGAGACTGTTAACACTACCAGGTGGAAAATGACAAATACTACAAACACCAGTTGAACCTGGGATTTGAACCAGTGACCCTGCAATCACCATCTGCATTGTAGGCGGGATACTTAACCACTGGGCTATGGAGCCTCCCAAAGATTATGCTAAGCAGAGAGACTTTTCTCAAAGAATATTCTGTGTATGTAGTATTGATGTTGAACTTTATCAAAATCAATTACAATAATAAACACAGTGCAACATCCAACTATGCATTGAGACTGTTAACACTACCAGGTGGAAAATGACAAATACTACAAACACCAGTTGAACCTGGGATTCGAACCAGTGACCCTGCAATCACCATCTGCATTGTAGGCGGGATGCTTAACCACGGGGCTATGGAGCCTCCCAAAGATTATGCTAAGCAGAGAGACTTTTCTCAAAGAATATTCTGTGTATGTAGTATTGATGTTGAACTTTATCAAAATCAATTACAATAATAAACACAGTGCAACATCCAACTATGTATTGAGACTGTTAACACTACCAGGTGGAAAATGACAAATACTACAAACACCAGTTGAACCTGGGATTCGAACCAGTGACCCTGCAATCACCATCTGCATTGTAGGCGGGATGCTTAACCACGGGGCTATGGAGCCTCCCAAAGATTATGCTAAGCAGAGAGACTTTTCTCAAAGAATATTCTGTGTATGTAGTATTGATGTTGAACTTTATCAAAATCAATTACAATAATAAACACAGTGCAACATCCAACTATGTATTGAGACTGTTAACACTACCAGGTGGAAAATGACAAATACTACAAACACCAGTTGAACCTGGGATTTGAACCAGGGAACCTGCAATCACCATCTGCATTGTAGGCGGGATGCTTAACCACTGGGATATGGAGCCTCCCAAAGATTATGCTAAGCAGAGAGACTTTTCTCAAAGAATATTCTGTGTATGTAGTATTGATGTTGAACTTTATCAAAATCAATTACAATAATAAACAGTGCAACATCCAGCTATGTATTGAGACTGTTAACACTATCAGGTGGAAAATGACAAATACTACTAACACCAGTTGAACCTGGGATTTGAACCAGTGACCCTGCAATCACCATCTGCATTGTAGGCAGGATGCTTAACCACTGGGCTATGGAGCCTCCCAAAGATTATGCTAAGCAGAGAGACTTTTCTCAAAGAATATTCTGTGTATGTAGTATTGATGTTGAACTTTATCAAAATCAATTACAATAATAAACACAGTGCAACATCCAACTATGTATTGAGACTGTTAACACTACCAGGTGGAAAATGACAAATACTACAAACACCAGTTGAACCTGGGATTTGAACCAGTGACCCTGCAATCACCATCTGCATTGTAGGCAGGATGCTTAACCACTGGGCTATGGAGCCTCCCAAAGATTATGCTAAGCAGAGAGACTTTTCTCAAAGAATATTCTGTGTATGTAGTATTGATGTTGAACTTTATAAAAATCAATTACAATAATAAACACAGTGCAACATCCAACTATGTATTGAGACTGTTAACACTATCAGGTGGAAAATGACAAATACTACAAACACCAGTTGAACCCGGGATTCGAACCAGTGACCCTGCAATCACCATCTGCATTGTAGGCAGGATGCTTAACCACTGGGCTATGGAGCCTCCCAAAGATTATGCTAAGCAGAGAGACTTTTCTCAAAGAATATTCTGTGTATGTAGTATTGATGTTGAACTTTATCAAAATCAATTACAATAATAAACACAGTGCAACATCCAACTATGTATTGAGACTGTTAACACTACCAGGTGGAAAATGACAAATACTACAAACACCAGTTGAACCTGGGATTCGAACCAGTGACCCTGCAATCACCATCTGCATTGTAGGCGGGATGCTTAACCACTGGGCTATGGAGCCTCCCAAAGATTATGCTAAGCAGAGAGACTTTTCTCAAAGAATATTCTGTGTATGTAGTATTGATGTTGAACTTTATCAAAATCAATTACAATAATAAACACAGTGCAACATCCAACTATGTATTGAGACTGTTAACACTACCAGGTGGAAAATGACAAATACTACAAACACCAGTTGAACCTGGGATTCGAACCGATGACCCTGCAATCACCATCTGCATTGTAGGCGGGATGCTTAACCACTGGGCTATGGAGCCTCCCAAAGATTATGCTAAGCAGAGAGACTTTTCTCAAAGAATATTCTGTGTATGTAGTATTGATGTTGAACTTTATCAAAATCAATTACAATAATAAACACAGTGCAACATCCAACTATGTATTGAGACTGTTAACACTATCAGGTGGAAAATGACAAATACTACAAACACCAGTTGAACCTGGGATTCGAACCAGTGACCCTGCAATCACCATCTGCATTGTAGGCAGGATACTTAACCACTGGGCTATGGAGCCTCCCAAAGATTATGCTAAGCAGAGAGACTTTTCTCAAAGAATATTCTGTGTATGTAGTATTGATGTTGAACTTTATCAAAATCAATTACAATAATAAACACAGTGCAACATCCAACTATGTATTGAGACTGTTAACACTACCAGGTGGAAAGTGACAAATACTACAAACACCAGTTGAACCTGGGATTCGAACCGGTGACCCTGCAATCACCATCTGCATTGTAGGCGGGATGCTTAACCACTGGGCTATGGAGCCTCCCAAAGATTATGCTAAGCAGAGAGACTTTTCTCAAAGAATATTCTGTGTATGTAGTATTGATGTTGAACTTTATCAAAATCAATTACAATAATAAACACAGTGCAACATCCAACTATGTATTGAGACTGTTAACACTACCAGGTGGAAAATGACAAATACTACAAACACCAGTTGAACCTGGGATTCGAACCGGTGACCCTGCAATCACCATCTGCATTGTAGGCGGGATGCTTAACCACTGGGCTATGGAGCCTCCCAAAGATTATGCTAAGCAGAGAGACTTTTCTCAAAGAATATTCTGTGTATGTAGTATTGATGTTGAACTTTATCAAAATCAATTACAATAATAAACACAGTGCAACATCCAACTATGTATTGAGACTGTTAACACTACCAGGTGGAAAATGACAAATACTACAAACACCAGTTGAACCTGGGATTTGAACCAGGGAACCTGCAATCACCATCTGCATTGTAGGCGGGATGCTTAACCACTGGGATATGGAGCCTCCCAAAGATTATGCTAAGCAGAGAGACTTTTCTCAAAGAATATTCTGTGTATGTAGTATTGATGTTGAACTTTATCAAAATCAATTACAATAATAAACACAGTGCAACATCCAGCTATGTATTGAGACTGTTAACACTATCAGGTGGAAAATGACAAATACTACAAACACCAGTTGAACCTGGGATTTGAACCAGTGACCCTGCAATCACCATCTGCATTGTAGGCGGGATGCTTAACCACTGGGCTATGGAGCCTCCCAAAGATTATGCTAAGCAGAGAGACTTTTCTCAAAGAATATTCTGTGTATGTAGTATTGATGTTGAACTTTATCAAAATCAATTACAATAATAAACACAGTGCAACATCCAACTATGTATTGAGACTGTTAACACTACCAGGTGGAAAATGACAAATACTACAAACACCAGTTGAACCTGGGATTCGAACCAGTGACCCTGCAATCACCATCTGCATTGTAGGCGGGATGCTTAACCACTGGGCTATGGAGCCTCCCAAAGATTATGCTAAGCAGAGAGACTTTTCTCAAAGAATATTCTGTGTATGTAGTATTGATGTTGAACTTTATCAAAATCAATTACAATAATAAACACAGTGCAACATCCAACTATGTATTGAGACTGTTAACACTACCAGGTGGAAAGTGACAAATACTACAAACACCAGTTGAACCTGGGATTCGAACCGGTGACCCTGCAATCACCATCTGCATTGTAGGCGGGATGCTTAACCACTGGGCTATGGAGCCTCCCAAAGATTATGCTAAGCAGAGAGACATTTCTCAAAGAATATTCTGTGTATGTAGTATTGATGTTGAACTTTATCAAAATCAATTACAATAATAAACACAGTGCAACATCCAACTATGTATTGAGACTGTTAACACTACCAGGTGGAAAATGACAAATACTACAAACACCAGTTGAACCTGGGATTCGAACCAGTGACCCTGCAATCACCATCTGCATTGTAGGCGGGATACTTAACCACTGGGCTATGGAGCCTCCCAAAGATTATGCTAAGCAGAGAGACTTTTCTCAAAGAATATTCTGTGTATGTAGTATTGATGTTGAACTTTATCAAAATCAATTACAATAATAAACACAGTGCAACATCCAACTATGTATTGAGACTGTTAACACTACCAGGTGGAAAATGACAAATACTACAAACACCAGTTGAACCTGGGATTCGAACCAGTGACCCTGCAATCACCATCTGCATTGTAGGCGGGATGCTTAACCACAGGGCTATGGAGCCTCCCAAAGATTATGCTAAGCAGAGAGACTTTTCTCAAAGAATATTCTGTGTATGTAGTATTGATGTTGAACTTTATCAAAATCAATTACAATAATAAACACAGTGCAACATCCAACTATGTATTGAGACTGTTAACACTACCAGGTGGAAAATGACAAATACTACAAACACCAGTTGAACCTGGGATTTGAACCAGGGAACCTGCAATCACCATCTGCATTGTAGGCGGGATGCTTAACCACTGGGATATGGAGCCTCCCAAAGATTATGCTAAGCAGAGAGACTTTTCTCAAAGAATATTCTGTGTATGTAGTATTGATGTTGAACTTTATCAAAATCAATTACAATAATAAACACAGTGCAACATCCAGCTATGTATTGAGACTGTTAACACTATCAGGTGGAAAATGACAAATACTACAAACACCAGTTGAACCTGGGATTTGAACCAGTGACCCTGCAATCACCATCTGCATTGTAGGCAGGATGCTTAACCACTGGGCTATGGAGCCTCCCAAAGATTATGCTAAGCAGAGAGACTTTTCTCAAAGAATATTCTGTGTATGTAGTATTGATGTTGAACTTTATCAAAATCAATTACAATAATAAACACAGTGCAACATCCAACTATGTATTGAGACTGTTAACACTACCAGGTGGAAAGTGACAAATACTACAAACACCAGTTGAACCTGGGATTCGAACCGGTGACCCTGCAATCACCATCTGCATTGTAGGCGGGATGCTTAACCACTGGGCTATGGAGCCTCCCAAAGATTATGCTAAGCAGAGAGACTTTTCTCAAAGAATATTCTGTGTATGTAGTATTGATGTTGAACTTTATCAAAATCAATTACAATAATAAACACAGTGCAACATCCAACTATGTATTGAGACTGTTAACACTACCAGGTGGAAAATGACAAATACTACAAACACCAGTTGAACCTGGGATTTGAACCAGGGAACCTGCAATCACCATCTGCATTGTAGGCGGGATGCTTAACCACTGGGATATGGAGCCTCCCAAAGATTATGCTAAGCAGAGAGACTTTTCTCAAAGAATATTCTGTGTATGTAGTATTGATGTTGAACTTTATCAAAATCAATTACAATAATAAACACAGTGCAACATCCAGCTATGTATTGAGACTGTTAACACTATCAGGTGGAAAATGACAAATACTACAAACACCAGTTGAACCTGGGATTTGAACCAGTGACCCTGCAATCACCATCTGCATTGTAGGCAGGATGCTTAACCACTGGGCTATGGAGCCTCCCAAAGATTATGCTAAGCAGAGAGACTTTTCTCAAAGAATATTCTGTGTATGTAGTATTGATGTTGAACTTTATCAAAATCAATTACAATAATAAACACAGTGCAACATCCAACTATGTATTGAGACTGTTAACACTACCAGGTGGAAAGTGACAAATACTACAAACACCAGTTGAACCTGGGATTCGAACCGGTGACCCTGCAATCACCATCTGCATTGTAGGCGGGATGCTTAACCACTGGGCTATGGAGCCTCCCAAAGATTATGCTAAGCAGAGAGACTTTTCTCAAAGAATATTCTGTGTATGTAGTATTGATGTTGAACTTTATCAAAATCAATTACAATAATAAACACAGTGCAACATCCAACTATGTATTGAGACTGTTAACACTACCAGGTGGAAAATGACAAATACTACAAACACCAGTTGAACCTGGGATTCGAACCAGTGACCCTGCAATCACCATCTGCATTGTAGGCGGGATACTTAACCACTGGGCTATGGAGCCTCCCAAAGATTATGCTAAGCAGAGAGACTTTTCTCAAAGAATATTCTGTGTATGTAGTATTGATGTTGAACTTTATCAAAATCAATTACAATAATAAACACAGTGCAACATCCAACTATGTATTGAGACTGTTAACACTACCAGGTGGAAAATGACAAATACTACAAACACCAGTTGAACCTGGGATTCGAACCAGTGACCCTGCAATCACCATCTGCATTGTAGGCGGGATGCTTAACCACAGGGCTATGGAGCCTCCCAAAGATTATGCTAAGCAGAGAGACTTTTCTCAAAGAATATTCTGTGTATGTAGTATTGATGTTGAACTTTATCAAAATCAATTACAATAATAAACACAGTGCAACATCCAACTATGTATTGAGACTGTTAACACTACCAGGTGGAAAATGACAAATACTACAAACACCAGTTGAACCTGGGATTTGAACCAGGGAACCTGCAATCACCATCTGCATTGTAGGCGGGATGCTTAACCACTGGGATATGGAGCCTCCCAAAGATTATGCTAAGCAGAGAGACTTTTCTCAAAGAATATTCTGTGTATGTAGTATTGATGTTGAACTTTATCAAAATCAATTACAATAATAAACACAGTGCAACATCCAGCTATGTATTGAGACTGTTAACACTATCAGGTGGAAAATGACAAATACTACAAACACCAGTTGAACCTGGGATTTGAACCAGTGACCCTGCAATCACCATCTGCATTGTAGGCAGGATGCTTAACCACTGGGCTATGGAGCCTCCCAAAGATTATGCTAAGCAGAGAGACTTTTCTCAAAGAATATTCTGTGTATGTAGTATTGATGTTGAACTTTATCAAAATCAATTACAATAATAAACACAGTGCAACATCCAACTATGTATTGAGACTGTTAACACTACCAGGTGGAAAATGACAAATACTACAAACACCAGTTGAACCTGGGATTCGAACCAGTGACCCTGCAATCACCATCTGCATTGTAGGCGGGATGCTTAACCACTGGGCTATGGAGCCTCCCAAAGATTATGCTAAGCAGAGAGACTTTTCTCAAAGAATATTCTGTGTATGTAGTATTGATGTTGAACTTTATCAAAATCAATTACAATAATAAACACAGTGCAACATCCAACTATGTATTGAGACTGTTAACACTACCAGGTGGAAAGTGACAAATACTACAAACACCAGTTGAACCTGGGATTTGAACCGGTGACCCTGCAATCACCATCTGCATTGTAGGCGGGATGCTTAACCACTGGGCTATGGAGCCTCCCAAAGATTATGCTAAGCAGAGAGACTTTTCTCAAAGAATATTCTGTGTATGTAGTATTGATGTTGAACTTTATCAAAATCAATTACAATAATAAACACAGTGCAACATCCAACTATGTATTGAGACTGTTAACACTACCAGGTGGAAAATGACAAATACTACAAACACCAGTTGAACCTGGGATTCGAACCAGTGACCCTGCAATCACCATCTGCATTGTAGGCGGGATACTTAACCACTGGGCTATGGAGCCTCCCAAAGATTATGCTAAGCAGAGAGACTTTTCTCAAAGAATATTCTGTGTATGTAGTATTGATGTTGAACTTTATCAAAATCAATTACAATAATAAACACAGTGCAACATCCAACTATGTATTGAGACTGTTAACACTACCAGGTGGAAAATGACAAATACTACAAACACCAGTTGAACCTGGGATTCGAACCAGTGACCCTGCAATCACCATCTGCATTGTAGGCGGGATGCTTAACCACAGGGCTATGGAGCCTCCCAAAGATTATGCTAAGCAGAGAGACTTTTCTCAAAGAATATTCTGTGTATGTAGTATTGATGTTGAACTTTATCAAAATCAATTACAATAATAAACACAGTGCAACATCCAACTATGTATTGAGACTGTTAACACTACCAGGTGGAAAATGACAAATACTACAAACACCAGTTGAACCTGGGATTTGAACCAGGGAACCTGCAATCACCATCTGCATTGTAGGCGGGATGCTTAACCACTGGGATATGGAGGCTCCCAAAGATTATGCTAAGCAGAGAGACTTTTCTCAAAGAATATTCTGTGTATGTAGTATTGATGTTGAACTTTATCAAAATCAATTACAATAATAAACACAGTGCAACATCCAGCTATGTATTGAGACTGTTAACACTATCAGGTGGAAAATGACAAATACTACAAACACCAGTTGAACCTGGGATTTGAACCAGTGACCCTGCAATCACCATCTGCATTGTAGGCAGGATGCTTAACCACTGGGCTATGGAGCCTCCCAAAGATTATGCTAAGCAGAGAGACTTTTCTCAAAGAATATTCTGTGTATGTAGTATTGATGTTGAACTTTATCAAAATCAATTACAATAATAAACACAGTGCAACATCCAACTATGTATTGAGACTGTTAACACTATCTGGTGGAAAATGACAAATACTACAAACACCAGTTGAACCTGGGATTCGAACCAGTGACCCTGCAATCACCATCTGCATTGTAGGCAGGATACTTAACCACTGGGCTATGGAGCCTCCCAAAGATTGTGCTAAGCAGAGAGACTTTTCTCAAAGAATATTCTGTGTATGTAGTATTGATGTTGAACTTTATCAAAATCAATTACAATAATAAACACAGTGCAACATCCAACTATGTATTGAGACTGTTAACACTACCAGGTGGAAAATGACAAATACTACAAACACCAGTTGAACCTGGGATTCGAACCAGTGACCCTGCAATCACCATCTGCATTGTAGGCGGGATGCTTAACCACAGGGCTATGGAGCCTCCCAAAGATTATGCTAAGCAGAGAGACTTTTCTCAAAGAATATTCTGTGTATGTAGTATTGATGTTGAACTTTATCAAAATCAATTACAATAATAAACACAGTGCAACATCCAACTATGTATTGAGACTGTTAACACTACCAGGTGGAAAATGACAAATACTACAAACACCAGTTGAACCTGGGATTTGAACCAGGGAACCTGCAATCACCATCTGCATTGTAGGCGGGATGCTTAACCACTGGGATATGGAGCCTCCCAAAGATTATGCTAAGCAGAGAGACTTTTCTCAAAGAATATTCTGTGTATGTAGTATTGATGTTGAACTTTATCAAAATCAATTACAATAATAAACACAGTGCAACATCCAGCTATGTATTGAGACTGTTAACACTATCAGGTGGAAAATGACAAATACTACAAACACCAGTTGAACCTGGGATTTGAACCAGTGACCCTGCAATCACCATCTGCATTGTAGGCAGGATGCTTAACCACTGGGCTATGGAGCCTCCCAAAGATTATGCTAAGCAGAGAGACTTTTCTCAAAGAATATTCTGTGTATGTAGTATTGATGTTGAACTTTATCAAAATCAATTACAATAATAAACACAGTGCAACATCCAACTATGTATTGAGACTGTTAACACTACCAGGTGGAAAGTGACAAATACTACAAACACCAGTTGAACCTGGGATTCGAACCGGTGACCCTGCAATCACCATCTGCATTGTAGGCGGGATGCTTAACCACTGGGCTATGGAGCCTCCCAAAGATTATGCTAAGCAGAGAGACTTTTCTCAAAGAATATTCTGTGTATGTAGTATTGATGTTGAACTTTATCAAAATCAATTACAATAATAAACACAGTGCAACATCCAACTATGTATTGAGACTGTTAACACTACCAGGTGGAAAATGACAAATACTACAAACACCAGTTGAACCTGGGATTTGAACCAGGGAACCTGCAATCACCATCTGCATTGTAGGCGGGATGCTTAACCACTGGGATATGGAGCCTCCCAAAGATTATGCTAAGCAGAGAGACTTTTCTCAAAGAATATTCTGTGTATGTAGTATTGATGTTGAACTTTATCAAAATCAATTACAATAATAAACACAGTGCAACATCCAGCTATGTATTGAGACTGTTAACACTATCAGGTGGAAAATGACAAATACTACAAACACCAGTTGAACCTGGGATTTGAACCAGTGACCCTGCAATCACCATCTGCATTGTAGGCAGGATGCTTAACCACTGGGCTATGGAGCCTCCCAAAGATTATGCTAAGCAGAGAGACTTTTCTCAAAGAATATTCTGTGTATGTAGTATTGATGTTGAACTTTATCAAAATCAATTACAATAATAAACACAGTGCAACATCCAACTATGTATTGAGACTGTTAACACTACCAGGTGGAAAGTGACAAATACTACAAACACCAGTTGAACCTGGGATTCGAACCGGTGACCCTGCAATCACCATCTGCATTGTAGGCGGGATGCTTAACCACTGGGCTATGGAGCCTCCCAAAGATTATGCTAAGCAGAGAGACTTTTCTCAAAGAATATTCTGTGTATGTAGTATTGATGTTGAACTTTATCAAAATCAATTACAATAATAAACACAGTGCAACATCCAACTATGTATTGAGACTGTTAACACTACCAGGTGGAAAATGACAAATACTACAAACACCAGTTGAACCTGGGATTCGAACCAGTGACCCTGCAATCACCATCTGCATTGTAGGCGGGATACTTAACCACTGGGCTATGGAGCCTCCCAAAGATTATGCTAAGCAGAGAGACTTTTCTCAAAGAATATTCTGTGTATGTAGTATTGATGTTGAACTTTATCAAAATCAATTACAATAATAAACACAGTGCAACATCCAACTATGTATTGAGACTGTTAACACTACCAGGTGGAAAATGACAAATACTACAAACACCAGTTGAACCTGGGATTCGAACCAGTGACCCTGCAATCACCATCTGCATTGTAGGCGGGATGCTTAACCACAGGGCTATGGAGCCTCCCAAAGATTATGCTAAGCAGAGAGACTTTTCTCAAAGAATATTCTGTGTATGTAGTATTGATGTTGAACTTTATCAAAATCAATTACAATAATAAACACAGTGCAACATCCAACTATGTATTGAGACTGTTAACACTACCAGGTGGAAAATGACAAATACTACAAACACCAGTTGAACCTGGGATTTGAACCAGGGAACCTGCAATCACCATCTGCATTGTAGGCGGGATGCTTAACCACTGGGATATGGAGCCTCCCAAAGATTATGCTAAGCAGAGAGACTTTTCTCAAAGAATATTCTGTGTATGTAGTATTGATGTTGAACTTTATCAAAATCAATTACAATAATAAACACAGTGCAACATCCAGCTATGTATTGAGACTGTTAACACTATCAGGTGGAAAATGACAAATACTACAAACACCAGTTGAACCTGGGATTTGAACCAGTGACCCTGCAATCACCATCTGCATTGTAGGCAGGATGCTTAACCACTGGGCTATGGAGCCTCCCAAAGATTATGCTAAGCAGAGAGACTTTTCTCAAAGAATATTCTGTGTATGTAGTATTGATGTTGAACTTTATCAAAATCAATTACAATAATAAACACAGTGCAACATCCAACTATGTATTGAGACTGTTAACACTACCAGGTGGAAAATGACAAATACTACAAACACCAGTTGAACCTGGGATTCGAACCAGTGACCCTGCAATCACCATCTGCATTGTAGGCGGGATGCTTAACCACTGGGCTATGGAGCCTCCCAAAGATTATGCTAAGCAGAGAGACTTTTCTCAAAGAATATTCTGTGTATGTAGTATTGATGTTGAACTTTATCAAAATCAATTACAATAATAAACACAGTGCAACATCCAACTATGTATTGAGACTGTTAACACTACCAGGTGGAAAGTGACAAATACTACAAACACCAGTTGAACCTGGGATTTGAACCGGTGACCCTGCAATCACCATCTGCATTGTAGGCGGGATGCTTAACCACTGGGCTATGGAGCCTCCCAAAGATTATGCTAAGCAGAGAGACTTTTCTCAAAGAATATTCTGTGTATGTAGTATTGATGTTGAACTTTATCAAAATCAATTACAATAATAAACACAGTGCAACATCCAACTATGTATTGAGACTGTTAACACTACCAGGTGGAAAATGACAAATACTACAAACACCAGTTGAACCTGGGATTCGAACCAGTGACCCTGCAATCACCATCTGCATTGTAGGCGGGATACTTAACCACTGGGCTATGGAGCCTCCCAAAGATTATGCTAAGCAGAGAGACTTTTCTCAAAGAATATTCTGTGTATGTAGTATTGATGTTGAACTTTATCAAAATCAATTACAATAATAAACACAGTGCAACATCCAACTATGTATTGAGACTGTTAACACTACCAGGTGGAAAATGACAAATACTACAAACACCAGTTGAACCTGGGATTCGAACCAGTGACCCTGCAATCACCATCTGCATTGTAGGCGGGATGCTTAACCACAGGGCTATGGAGCCTCCCAAAGATTATGCTAAGCAGAGAGACTTTTCTCAAAGAATATTCTGTGTATGTAGTATTGATGTTGAACTTTATCAAAATCAATTACAATAATAAACACAGTGCAACATCCAACTATGTATTGAGACTGTTAACACTACCAGGTGGAAAATGACAAATACTACAAACACCAGTTGAACCTGGGATTTGAACCAGGGAACCTGCAATCACCATCTGCATTGTAGGCGGGATGCTTAACCACTGGGATATGGAGGCTCCCAAAGATTATGCTAAGCAGAGAGACTTTTCTCAAAGAATATTCTGTGTATGTAGTATTGATGTTGAACTTTATCAAAATCAATTACAATAATAAACACAGTGCAACATCCAGCTATGTATTGAGACTGTTAACACTATCAGGTGGAAAATGACAAATACTACAAACACCAGTTGAACCTGGGATTTGAACCAGTGACCCTGCAATCACCATCTGCATTGTAGGCAGGATGCTTAACCACTGGGCTATGGAGCCTCCCAAAGATTATGCTAAGCAGAGAGACTTTTCTCAAAGAATATTCTGTGTATGTAGTATTGATGTTGAACTTTATCAAAATCAATTACAATAATAAACACAGTGCAACATCCAACTATGTATTGAGACTGTTAACACTACCAGGTGGAAAATGACAAATACTACAAACACCAGTTGAACCTGGGATTTGAACCGGTGACCCTGCAATCACCATCTGCATTGTAGGCCGGATACTTAACCACTGGGCTATGGAGCCTCCCAAAGATTATGCTAAGCAGAGAGACTTTTCTCAAAGAATATTCTGTGTATGTAGTATTGATGTTGAACTTTATCAAAATCAATTACAATAATAAACACAGTGCAACATCCAACTATGTATTGAGACTGTTAACACTATCAGGTGGAAAATGACAAATACTACAAACACCAGTTGAACCCGGGATTCGAACCAGTGACCCTGCAATCACCATCTGCATTGTAGGCAGGATGCTTAACCACTGGGCTATGGAGCCTCCCAAAGATTATGCTAAGCAGAGAGACTTTTCTCAAAGAATATTCTGTGTATGTAGTATTGATGTTGAACTTTATCAAAATCAATTACAATAATAAACACAGTGCAACATCCAACTATGTATTGAGACTGTTAACACTACCAGGTGGAAAATGACAAATACTACAAACACCAGTTGAACCTGGGATTCAAACCAGTGACCCTGCAATCACCATCTGCATTGTAGGCAGGATACTTAACCACTGGGCTATGGAGCCTCCCAACGATTATGCTAAGCAGAGAGACTTTTCTCAAAGAATATTCTGTGTATGTAGTATTGATGTTGAACTTTATCAAAATCAATTACAATAATAAACACAGTGCAACATCCAACTATGTATTGAGACTGTTAACACTACCAGGTGGAAAATGACAAATACTACAAACACCAGTTGAACCTGGGATTTGAACCAGGGAACCTGCAATCACCATCTGCATTGTAGGCGGGATGCTTAACCACTGGGATATGGAGCCTCCCAAAGATTATGCTAAGCAGAGAGACTTTTCTCAAAGAATATTCTGTGTATGTAGTATTGATGTTGAACTTTATCAAAATCAATTACAATAATAAACACAGTGCAACATCCAGCTATGTATTGAGACTGTTAACACTATCAGGTGGAAAATGACAAATACTACAAACACCAGTTGAACCTGGGATTTGAACCAGTGACCCTGCAATCACCATCTGCATTGTAGGCAGGATGCTTAACCACTGGGATATGGAGCCTCCCAAAGATTATGCTAAGCAGAGAGACTTTTCTCAAAGAATATTCTGTGTATGTAGTATTGATGTTGAACTTTATCAAAATCAATTACAATAATAAACACAGTGCAACATCCAACTATGTATTGAGACTGTTAACACTACCAGGTGGAAAATGACAAATACTACAAACACCAGTTGAACCTGGGATTTGAACCAGTGACCCTGCAATCACCATCTGCATTGTAGGCGGGATGCTTAACCACTGGGCTATGGAGCCTCCCAAAGATTATGCTAAGCAGAGAGACTTTTCTCAAAGAATATTCTGTGTATGTAGTATTGATGTTGAACTTTATCAAAATCAATTACAATAATAAACACAGTGCAACATCCAACTATGTATTGAGACTGTTAACACTACCAGGTGGAAAATGACAAATACTACAAACACCAGTTGAACCTGGGATTTGAACCAGGGAACCTGCAATCACCATCTGCATTGTAGGCGGGATGCTTAACCACTGGGATATGGAGCCTCCCAAAGATTATGCTAAGCAGAGAGACTTTTCTCAAAGAATATTCTGTGTATGTAGTATTGATGTTGAACTTTATCAAAATCAATTACAATAATAAACACAGTGCAACATCCAGCTATGTATTGAGACTGTTAACACTATCAGGTGGAAAATGACAAATACTACAAACACCAGTTGAACCTGGGATTTGAACCAGTGACCCTGCAATCACCATCTGCATTGTAGGCAGGATGCTTAACCACTGGGCTATGGAGCCTCCCAAAGATTATGCTAAGCAGAGAGACTTTTCTCAAAGAATATTCTGTGTATGTAGTATTGATGTTGAACTTTATCAAAATCAATTACAATAATAAACACAGTGCAACATCCAACTATGTATTGAGACTGTTAACACTACCAGGTGGAAAGTGACAAATACTACAAACACCAGTTGAACCTGGGATTCGAACCGGTGACCCTGCAATCACCATCTGCATTGTAGGCGGGATGCTTAACCACTGGGCTATGGAGCCTCCCAAAGATTATGCTAAGCAGAGAGACTTTTCTCAAAGAATATTCTGTGTATGTAGTATTGATGTTGAACTTTATCAAAATCAATTACAATAATAAACACAGTGCAACATCCAACTATGTATTGAGACTGTTAACACTACCAGGTGGAAAATGACAAATACTACAAACACCAGTTGAACCTGGGATTTGAACCAGGGAACCTGCAATCACCATCTGCATTGTAGGCGGGATGCTTAACCACTGGGATATGGAGCCTCCCAAAGATTATGCTAAGCAGAGAGACTTTTCTCAAAGAATATTCTGTGTATGTAGTATTGATGTTGAACTTTATCAAAATCAATTACAATAATAAACACAGTGCAACATCCAGCTATGTATTGAGACTGTTAACACTATCAGGTGGAAAATGACAAATACTACAAACACCAGTTGAACCTGGGATTTGAACCAGTGACCCTGCAATCACCATCTGCATTGTAGGCAGGATGCTTAACCACTGGGCTATGGAGCCTCCCAAAGATTATGCTAAGCAGAGAGACTTTTCTCAAAGAATATTCTGTGTATGTAGTATTGATGTTGAACTTTATCAAAATCAATTACAATAATAAACACAGTGCAACATCCAACTATGTATTGAGACTGTTAACACTACCAGGTGGAAAGTGACAAATACTACAAACACCAGTTGAACCTGGGATTCGAACCGGTGACCCTGCAATCACCATCTGCATTGTAGGCGGGATGCTTAACCACTGGGCTATGGAGCCTCCCAAAGATTATGCTAAGCAGAGAGACTTTTCTCAAAGAATATTCTGTGTATGTAGTATTGATGTTGAACTTTATCAAAATCAATTACAATAATAAACACAGTGCAACATCCAACTATGTATTGAGACTGTTAACACTACCAGGTGGAAAATGACAAATACTACAAACACCAGTTGAACCTGGGATTCGAACCAGTGACCCTGCAATCACCATCTGCATTGTAGGCGGGATACTTAACCACTGGGCTATGGAGCCTCCCAAAGATTATGCTAAGCAGAGAGACTTTTCTCAAAGAATATTCTGTGTATGTAGTATTGATGTTGAACTTTATCAAAATCAATTACAATAATAAACACAGTGCAACATCCAACTATGTATTGAGACTGTTAACACTACCAGGTGGAAAATGACAAATACTACAAACACCAGTTGAACCTGGGATTCGAACCAGTGACCCTGCAATCACCATCTGCATTGTAGGCGTGATGCTTAACCACAGGGCTATGGAGCCTCCCAAAGATTATGCTAAGCAGAGAGACTTTTCTCAAAGAATATTCTGTGTATGTAGTATTGATGTTGAACTTTATCAAAATCAATTACAATAATAAACACAGTGCAACATCCAACTATGTATTGAGACTGTTAACACTACCAGGTGGAAAATGACAAATACTACAAACACCAGTTGAACCTGGGATTTGAACCAGGGAACCTGCAATCACCATCTGCATTGTAGGCGGGATGCTTAACCACTGGGATATGGAGCCTCCCAAAGATTATGCTAAGCAGAGAGACTTTTCTCAAAGAATATTCTGTGTATGTAGTATTGATGTTGAACTTTATCAAAATCAATTACAATAATAAACACAGTGCAACATCCAGCTATGTATTGAGACTGTTAACACTATCAGGTGGAAAATGACAAATACTACAAACACCAGTTGAACCTGGGATTTGAACCAGTGACCCTGCAATCACCATCTGCATTGTAGGCAGGATGCTTAACCACTGGGCTATGGAGCCTCCCAAAGATTATGCTAAGCAGAGAGACTTTTCTCAAAGAATATTCTGTGTATGTAGTATTGATGTTGAACTTTATCAAAATCAATTACAATAATAAACACAGTGCAACATCCAACTATGTATTGAGACTGTTAACACTACCAGGTGGAAAATGACAAATACTACAAACACCAGTTGAACCTGGGATTCGAACCAGTGACCCTGCAATCACCATCTGCATTGTAGGCGGGATGCTTAACCACTGGGCTATGGAGCCTCCCAAAGATTATGCTAAGCAGAGAGACTTTTCTCAAAGAATATTCTGTGTATGTAGTATTGATGTTGAACTTTATCAAAATCAATTACAATAATAAACACAGTGCAACATCCAACTATGTATTGAGACTGTTAACACTACCAGGTGGAAAGTGACAAATACTACAAACACCAGTTGAACCTGGGATTTGAACCGGTGACCCTGCAATCACCATCTGCATTGTAGGCGGGATGCTTAACCACTGGGCTATGGAGCCTCCCAAAGATTATGCTAAGCAGAGAGACTTTTCTCAAAGAATATTCTGTGTATGTAGTATTGATGTTGAACTTTATCAAAATCAATTACAATAATAAACACAGTGCAACATCCAACTATGTATTGAGACTGTTAACACTACCAGGTGGAAAATGACAAATACTACAAACACCAGTTGAACCTGGGATTTGAACCAGGGAACCTGCAATCACCATCTGCATTGTAGGCGGGATGCTTAACCACTGGGATATGGAGGCTCCCAAAGATTATGCTAAGCAGAGAGACTTTTCTCAAAGAATATTCTGTGTATGTAGTATTGATGTTGAACTTTATCAAAATCAATTACAATAATAAACACAGTGCAACATCCAGCTATGTATTGAGACTGTTAACACTATCAGGTGGAAAATGACAAATACTACAAACACCAGTTGAACCTGGGATTTGAACCAGTGACCCTGCAATCACCATCTGCATTGTAGGCAGGATGCTTAACCACTGGGCTATGGAGCCTCCCAAAGATTATGTTAAGCAGAGAGACTTTTCTCAAAGAATATTCTGTGTATGTAGTATTGATGTTGAACTTTATCAAAATCAATTACAATAATAAACACAGTGCAACATCCAACTATGTATTGAGACTGTTAACACTATCTGGTGGAAAATGACAAATACTACAAACACCAGTTGAACCTGGGATTCGAACCAGTGACCCTGCAATCACCATCTGCATTGTAGGCAGGATACTTAACCACTGGGCTATGGAGCCTCCCAAAGATTGTGCTAAGCAGAGAGACTTTTCTCAAAGAATATTCTGTGTATGTAGTATTGATGTTGAACTTTATCAAAATCAATTACAATAATAAACACAGTGCAACATCCAACTATGTATTGAGACTGTTAACACTACCAGGTGGAAAATGACAAATACTACAAACACCAGTTGAACCTGGGATTTGAACCGGTGACCCTGCAATCACCATCTGCATTGTAGGCCGGATACTTAACCACTGGGCTATGGAGCCTCCCAAAGATTATGCTAAGCAGAGAGACTTTTCTCAAAGAATATTCTGTGTATGTAGTATTGATGTTGAACTTTATCAAAATCAATTACAATAATAAACACAGTGCAACATCCAACTATGTATTGAGACTGTTAACACTATCAGGTGGAAAATGACAAATACTACAAACACCAGTTGAACCCGGGATTCGAACCAGTGACCCTGCAATCACCATCTGCATTGTAGGCAGGATGCTTAACCACTGGGCTATGGAGCCTCCCAAAGATTATGCTAAGCAGAGAGACTTTTCTCAAAGAATATTCTGTGTATGTAGTATTGATGTTGAACTTTATCAAAATCAATTACAATAATAAACACAGTGCAACATCCAACTATGTATTGAGACTGTTAACACTACCAGGTGGAAAATGACAAATACTACAAACACCAGTTGAACCTGGGATTCAAACCAGTGACCCTGCAATCACCATCTGCATTGTAGGCAGGATACTTAACCACTGGGCTATGGAGCCTCCCAACGATTATGCTAAGCAGAGAGACTTTTCTCAAAGAATATTCTGTGTATGTAGTATTGATGTTGAACTTTATCAAAATCAATTACAATAATAAACACAGTGCAACATCCAACTATGTATTGAGACTGTTAACACTACCAGGTGGAAAATGACAAATACTACAAACACCAGTTGAACCTGGGATTTGAACCAGGGAACCTGCAATCACCATCTGCATTGTAGGCGGGATGCTTAACCACTGGGATATGGAGCCTCCCAAAGATTATGCTAAGCAGAGAGACTTTTCTCAAAGAATATTCTGTGTATGTAGTATTGATGTTGAACTTTATCAAAATCAATTACAATAATAAACACAGTGCAACATCCAGCTATGTATTGAGACTGTTAACACTATCAGGTGGAAAATGACAAATACTACAAACACCAGTTGAACCTGGGATTTGAACCAGTGACCCTGCAATCACCATCTGCATTGTAGGCAGGATGCTTAACCACTGGGCTATGGAGCCTCCCAAAGATTATGCTAAGCAGAGAGACTTTTCTCAAAGAATATTCTGTGTATGTAGTATTGATGTTGAACTTTATCAAAATCAATTACAATAATAAACACAGTGCAACATCCAACTATGTATTGAGACTGTTAACACTACCAGGTGGAAAATGACAAATACTACAAACACCAGTTGAACCTGGGATTCAAACCAGTGACCCTGCAATCACCATCTGCATTGTAGGCAGGATACTTAACCACTGGGCTATGGAGCCTCCCAACGATTATGCTAAGCAGAGAGACTTTTCTCAAAGAATATTCTGTGTATGTAGTATTGATGTTGAACTTTATCAAAATCAATTACAATAATAAACACAGTGCAACATCCAACTATGTATTGAGACTGTTAACACTACCAGGTGGAAAATGACAAATACTACAAACACCAGTTGAACCTGGGATTTGAACCAGGGAACCTGCAATCACCATCTGCATTGTAGGCGGGATGCTTAACCACTGGGATATGGAGCCTCCCAAAGATTATGCTAAGCAGAGAGACTTTTCTCAAAGAATATTCTGTGTATGTAGTATTGATGTTGAACTTTATCAAAATCAATTACAATAATAAACACAGTGCAACATCCAGCTATGTATTGAGACTGTTAACACTATCAGGTGGAAAATGACAAATACTACAAACACCAGTTGAACCTGGGATTTGAACCAGTGACCCTGCAATCACCATCTGCATTGTAGGCAGGATGCTTAACCACTGGGATATGGAGCCTCCCAAAGATTATGCTAAGCAGAGAGACTTTTCTCAAAGAATATTCTGTGTATGTAGTATTGATGTTGAACTTTATCAAAATCAATTACAATAATAAACACAGTGCAACATCCAACTATGTATTGAGACTGTTAACACTACCAGGTGGAAAATGACAAATACTACAAACACCAGTTGAACCTGGGATTCGAACCAGTGACCCTGCAATCACCATCTGCATTGTAGGCGGGATGCTTAACCACTGGGCTATGGAGCCTCCCAAAGATTATGCTAAGCAGAGAGACTTTTCTCAAAGAATATTCTGTGTATGTAGTATTGATGTTGAACTTTATCAAAATCAATTACAATAATAAACACAGTGCAACATCCAACTATGTATTGAGACTGTTAACACTACCAGGTGGAAAATGACAAATACTACAAACACCAGTTGAACCTGGGATTCGAACCAGTGACCCTGCAATCACCATCTGCATTGTAGGCGGGATGCTTAACCACTGGGCTATGGAGCCTCCCAAAGATTATGCTAAGCAGAGAGACTTTTCTCAAAGAATATTCTGTGTATGTAGTATTGATGTTGAACTTTATCAAAATCAATTACAATAATAAACACAGTGCAACATCCAACTATGTATTGAGACTGTTAACACTATCAGGTGGAAAATGACAAATACCAGTTGAACCCGGGATTCGAACCAGTGACCCTGCAATCACTATCTGCATTGTAGGCAGGATGCTTAACCACTGGGCTATGGAGCCTCCCAAAGATTATGCTAAGCAGAGAGACTTTTCTCAAAGAATATTCTGTGTATGTAGTATTGATGTTGAACTTTATCAAAATCAATTACAATAATAAACACAGTGCAACATCCAACTATGTATTGAGACTGTTAACACTACCAGGTGGAAAATGACAAATACTACAAACACCAGTTGAACCTGGGATTCGAACCAGTGACCCTGCAATCACCATCTGCATTGTAGGCGGGATGCTTAACCACCGGGCTATGGAGCCTCCCAAAGATTATGCTAAGCAGAGAGACTTTTCTCAAAGAATATTCTGTGTATGTAGTATTGATGTTGAACTTTATCAAAATCAATTACAATAATAAACACAGTGCAACATCCAACTATGTATTGAGACTGTTAACACTACCAGGTGGAAAATGACAAATACTACAAACACCAGTTGAACCTGGGATTCGAACCAGTGACCCTGCAATCACCATCTGCATTGTAGGCGGGATGCTTAACCACTGGGCTATGGAGCCTCCCAAAGATTATGCTAAGCAGAGAGACTTTTCTCAAAGAATATTCTGTGTATGTAGTATTGATGTTGAACTTTATCAAAATCAATTACAATAATAAACACAGTGCAACATCCAACTATGTATTGAGACTGTTAACACTACCAGGTGGAAAGTGACAAATACTACAAACACCAGTTGAACCTGGGATTCGAACCGGTGACCCTGCAATCACCATCTGCATTGTAGGCGGGATGCTTAACCACTGGGCTATGGAGCCTCCCAAAGATTATGCTAAGCAGAGAGACTTTTCTCAAAGAATATTCTGTGTATGTAGTATTGATGTTGAACTTTATCAAAATCAATTACAATAATAAACACAGTGCAACATCCAACTATGTATTGAGACTGTTAACACTACCAGGTGGAAAATGACAAATACTACAAACACCAGTTGAACCTGGGATTTGAACCAGGGAACCTGCAATCACCATCTGCATTGTAGGCGGGATGCTTAACCACTGGGATATGGAGCCTCCCAAAGATTATGCTAAGCAGAGAGACTTTTCTCAAAGAATATTCTGTGTATGTAGTATTGATGTTGAACTTTATCAAAATCAATTACAATAATAAACACAGTGCAACATCCAGCTATGTATTGAGACTGTTAACACTATCAGGTGGAAAATGACAAATACTACAAACACCAGTTGAACCTGGGATTTGAACCAGTGACCCTGCAATCACCATCTGCATTGTAGGCAGGATGCTTAACCACTGGGCTATGGAGCCTCCCAAAGATTATGCTAAGCAGAGAGACTTTTCTCAAAGAATATTCTGTGTATGTAGTATTGATGTTGAACTTTATCAAAATCAATTACAATAATAAACACAGTGCAACATCCAGCTATGTATTGAGACTGTTAACACTATCAGGTGGAAAATGACAAATACTACAAACACCAGTTGAACCTGGGATTTGAACCAGTGACCCTGCAATCACCATCTGCATTGTAGGCAGGATGCTTAACCACTGGGCTATGGAGCCTCCCAAAGATTATGCTAAGCAGAGAGACTTTTCTCAAAGAATATTCTGTGTATGTAGTATTGATGTTGAACTTTATCAAAAACAATTACAATAATAAACACAGTGCAACATCCAACTATGTATTGAGACTGTTAACACTATCTGGTGGAAAACGACAAATACTACAAACACCAGTTGAACCTGGGATTCGAACCAGTGACCCTGCAATCACCATCTGCATTGTAGGCAGGATACTTAACCACTGGGCTATGGAGCCTCCCAAAGATTATGCTAAGCAGAGAGACTTTTCTCAAAGAATATTCTGTGTATGTAGTATTGATGTTGAACTTTATCAAAATCAATTACAATAATAAACACAGTGCAACATCCAACTATGTATTGAGACTGTTAACACTACCAGGTGGAAAATGACAAATACTACAAACACCAGTTGAACCTGGGATTTGAACCAGGGAACCTGCAATCACCATCTGCATTGTAGGCGGGATGCTTAACCACTGGGATATGGAGCCTCCCAAAGATTATGCTAAGCAGAGAGACTTTTCTCAAAGAATATTCTGTGTATGTAGTATTGATGTTGAACTTTATCAAAATCAATTACAATAATAAACACAGTGCAACATCCAGCTATGTATTGTGACTGTTAACACTATCAGGTGGAAAATGACAAATACTACAAACACCAGTTGAACCTGGGATTTGAACCAGTGACCCTGCAATCACCATCTGCATTGTAGGCAGGATGCTTAACCACTGGGCTATGGAGCCTCCCAAAGATTATGCTAAGCAGAGAGACTTTTCTCAAAGAATATTCTGTGTATGTAGTATTGATGTTGAACTTTATCAAAATCAATTACAATAATAAACACAGTGCAACATCCAACTATGTATTGAGACTGTTAACACTACCAGGTGGAAAATGACAAATACTACAAACACCAGTTGAACCTGGGATTCAAACCAGTGACCCTGCAATCACCATCTGCATTGTAGGCAGGATACTTAACCACTGGGCTATGGAGCCTCCCAAAGATTATGCTAAGCAGAGAGACTTTTCTCAAAGAATATTCTGTGTATGTAGTATTGATGTTGAACTTTATCAAAATCAATTACAATAATAAACACAGTGCAACATCCAGCTATGTATTGAGACTGTTAACACTATCAGGTGGAAAATGACAAATACTACAAACACCAGTTGAACCTGGGATTTGAACCAGTGACCCTGCAATCACCATCTGCATTGTAGGCAGGATGCTTAACCACTGGGCTATGGAGCCTCCCAACGATTATGCTAAGCAGAGAGACTTTTCTCAAAGAATATTCTGTGTATGTAGTATTGATGTTGAACTTTATCAAAAACAATTACAATAATAAACACAGTGCAACATCCAACTATGTATTGAGACTGTTAACACTATCTGGTGGAAAACGACAAATACTACAAACACCAGTTGAACCTGGGATTCGAACCAGTGACCCTGCAATCACCATCTGCATTGTAGGCGGGATGCTTAACTACTGGGCTACGTAGCCTCCCAAAGATTATGCTAAGCAGAGAGACTTTTCTCAAAGAATATTCTGTGTATGTAGTATTGATGTTGAACTTTATCAAAATCAATTACAATAATAAACACAGTGCAACATCCAACTATGTATTGAGACTGTTAACACTACCAGGTGGAAAATGACAAATACTACAAACACCAGTTGAACCTGGGATTTGAACCAGGGAACCTGCAATCACCATCTGCATTGTAGGCGGGATGCTTAACCACTGGGATATGGAGGCTCCCAAAGATTATGCTAAGCAGAGAGACTTTTCTCAAAGAATATTCTGTGTATGTAGTATTGATGTTGAACTTTATCAAAATCAATTACAATAATAAACACAGTGCAACATCCAGCTATGTATTGAGACTGTTAACACTATCAGGTGGAAAATGACAAATACTACAAACACCAGTTGAACCTGGGATTTGAACCAGTGACCCTGCAATCACCATCTGCATTGTAGGCAGGATGCTTAACCACTGGGCTATGGAGCCTCCCAAAGATTATGCTAAGCAGAGAGACTTTTCTCAAAGAATATTCTGTGTATGTAGTATTGATGTTGAACTTTATCAAAATCAATTACAATAATAAACACAGTGCAACATCCAACTATGTATTGAGACTGTTAACACTATCTGGTGGAAAATGACAAATACTACAAACACCAGTTGAACCTGGGATTCGAACCAGTGACCCTGCAATCACCATCTGCATTGTAGGCAGGATACTTAACCACTGGGCTATGGAGCCTCCCAAAGATTGTGCTAAGCAGAGAGACTTTTCTCAAAGAATATTCTGTGTATGTAGTATTGATGTTGAACTTTATCAAAATCAATTACAATAATAAACACAGTGCAACATCCAACTATGTATTGAGACTGTTAACACTACCAGGTGGAAAATGACAAATACTACAAACACCAGTTGAACCTGGGATTTGAACCGGTGACCCTGCAATCACCATCTGCATTGTAGGCCGGATACTTAACCACTGGGCTATGGAGCCTCCCAAAGATTATGCTAAGCAGAGAGACTTTTCTCAAAGAATATTCTGTGTATGTAGTATTGATGTTGAACTTTATCAAAATCAATTACAATAATAAACACAGTGCAACATCCAACTATGTATTGAGACTGTTAACACTATCAGGTGGAAAATGACAAATACTACAAACACCAGTTGAACCCGGGATTCGAACCAGTGACCCTGCAATCACCATCTGCATTGTAGGCAGGATGCTTAACCACTGGGCTATGGAGCCTCCCAAAGATTATGCTAAGCAGAGAGACTTTTCTCAAAGAATATTCTGTGTATGTAGTATTGATGTTGAACTTTATCAAAATCAATTACAATAATAAACACAGTGCAACATCCAACTATGTATTGAGACTGTTAACACTACCAGGTGGAAAATGACAAATACTACAAACACCAGTTGAACCTGGGATTTGAACAAGGGAACCTGCAATCACCATCTGCATTGTAGGCGGGATGCTTAACCACTGGGATATGGAGCCTCCCAAAGATTATGCTAAGCAGAGAGACTTTTCTCAAAGAATATTCTGTGTATGTAGTATTGATGTTGAACTTTATCAAAATCAATTACAATAATAAACACAGTGCAACATCCAACTATGTATTGAGACTGTTAACACTACCAGGTGGAAAATGACAAATACTACAAACACCAGTTGAACCTGGGATTCAAACCAGTGACCCTGCAATCACCATCTGCATTGTAGGCAGGATACTTAACCACTGGGCTATGGAGCCTCCCAACGATTATGCTAAGCAGAGAGACTTTTCTCAAAGAATATTCTGTGTATGTAGTATTGATGTTGAACTTTATCAAAATCAATTACAATAATAAACACAGTGCAACATCCAACTATGTATTGAGACTGTTAACACTACCAGGTGGAAAATGACAAATACTACAAACACCAGTTGAACCTGGGATTTGAACAAGGGAACCTGCAATCACCATCTGCATTGTAGGCGGGATGCTTAACCACTGGGATATGGAGCCTCCCAAAGATTATGCTAAGCAGAGAGACTTTTCTCAAAGAATATTCTGTGTATGTAGTATTGATGTTGAACTTTATCAAAATCAATTACAATAATAAACACAGTGCAACATCCAGCTATGTATTGAGACTGTTAACACTATCAGGTGGAAAATGACAAATACTACAAACACCAGTTGAACCTGGGATTTGAACCAGTGACCCTGCAATCACCATCTGCATTGTAGGCAGGATGCTTAACCACTGGGATATGGAGCCTCCCAAAGATTATGCTAAGCAGAGAGACTTTTCTCAAAGAATATTCTGTGTATGTAGTATTGATGTTGAACTTTATCAAAATCAATTACAATAATAAACACAGTGCAACATCCAACTATGTATTGAGACTGTTAACACTATCAGGTGGAAAATGACAAATACTACAAACACCAGTTGAACCCGGGATTCGAACCAGTGACCCTGCAATCACCATCTGCATTGTAGGCAGGATGCTTAACCACTGGGCTATGGAGCCTCCCAAAGATTATGCTAAGCAGAGAGACTTTTCTCAAAGAATATTCTGTGTATGTAGTATTGATGTTGAACTTTATCAAAATCAATTACAATAATAAACACAGTGCAACATCCAACTATGTATTGAGACTGTTAACACTACCAGGTGGAAAATGACAAATACTACAAACACCAGTTGAACCTGGGATTCAAACCAGTGACCCTGCAATCACCATCTGCATTGTAGGCAGGATACTTAACCACTGGGCTATGGAGCCTCCCAACGATTATGCTAAGCAGAGAGACTTTTCTCAAAGAATATTCTGTGTATGTAGTATTGATGTTGAACTTTATCAAAATCAATTACAATAATAAACACAGTGCAACATCCAACTATGTATTGAGACTGTTAACACTACCAGGTGGAAAATGACAAATACTACAAACACCAGTTGAACCTGGGATTTGAACAAGGGAACCTGCAATCACCATCTGCATTGTAGGCGGGATGCTTAACCACTGGGATATGGAGCCTCCCAAAGATTATGCTAAGCAGAGAGACTTTTCTCAAAGAATATTCTGTGTATGTAGTATTGATGTTGAACTTTATCAAAATCAATTACAATAATAAACACAGTGCAACATCCAACTATGTATTGAGACTGTTAACACTACCAGGTGGAAAATGACAAATACTACAAACACCAGTTGAACCTGGGATTCAAACCAGTGACCCTGCAATCACCATCTGCATTGTAGGCAGGATACTTAACCACTGGGCTATGGAGCCTCCCAACGATTATGCTAAGCAGAGAGACTTTTCTCAAAGAATATTCTGTGTATGTAGTATTGATGTTGAACTTTATCAAAATCAATTACAATAATAAACACAGTGCAACATCCAACTATGTATTGAGACTGTTAACACTACCAGGTGGAAAATGACAAATACTACAAACACCAGTTGAACCTGGGATTTGAACAAGGGAACCTGCAATCACCATCTGCATTGTAGGCGGGATGCTTAACCACTGGGATATGGAGCCTCCCAAAGATTATGCTAAGCAGAGAGACTTTTCTCAAAGAATATTCTGTGTATGTAGTATTGATGTTGAACTTTATCAAAATCAATTACAATAATAAACACAGTGCAACATCCAGCTATGTATTGAGACTGTTAACACTATCAAGTGGAAAATGACAAATACTACAAACACCAGTTGAACCTGGGATTTGAACCAGTGACCCTGCAATCACCATCTGCATTGTAGGCAGGATGCTTAACCACTGGGATATGGAGCCTCCCAAAGATTATGCTAAGCAGAGAGACTTTTCTCAAAGAATATTCTGTGTATGTAGTATTGATGTTGAACTTTATCAAAATCAATTACAATAATAAACACAGTGCAACATCCAACTATGTATTGAGACTGTTAACACTACCAGGTGGAAAATGACAAATACTACAAACACCAGTTGAACCTGGGATTCGAACCAGTGACCCTGCAATCACCATCTGCATTGTAGGCGGGATGCTTAACCACCGGGCTATGGAGCCTCCCAAAGATTATGCTAAGCAGAGAGACTTTTCTCAAAGAATATTCTGTGTATGTAGTATTGATGTTGAACTTTATCAAAATCAATTACAATAATAAACACAGTGCAACATCCAACTATGTATTGAGACTGTTAACACTACCAGGTGGAAAATGACAAATACTACAAACACCAGTTGAACCTGGGATTCGAACCAGTGACCCTGCAATCACCATCTGCATTGTAGGCGGGATGCTTAACCACTGGGCTATGGAGCCTCCGAAAGATTATGCTAAGCAGAGAGACTTTTCTCAAAGAATATTCTGTGTATGTAGTATTGATGTTGAACTTTATCAAAATCAATTACAATAATAAACACAGTGCAACATCCAACT
Source organism: Pseudophryne corroboree (assembly GCF_028390025.1). Taxonomy (NCBI): domain Eukaryota; kingdom Metazoa; phylum Chordata; class Amphibia; order Anura; family Myobatrachidae; genus Pseudophryne; species Pseudophryne corroboree. The sequence continues at coordinate 63,537 of NW_026967843.1, read as the reverse complement.
ATGTATTGAGACTGTTAACACTACCAGGTGGAAAATGACAAATACTACAAACACCAGTTGAACCTGGGATTCGAACCAGTGACCCTGCAATCACCATCTGCATTGTAGGCGGGATGCTTAACCACTGGGCTATGGAGCCTCCCAAAGATTATGCTAAGCAGAGAGACTTTTCTCAAAGAATATTCTGTGTATGTAGTATTGATGTTGAACTTTATCAAAATCAATTACAATAATAAACACAGTGCAACATCCAACTATGTATTGAGACTGTTAACACTATCAGGTGGAAAATGACAAATACCAGTTGAACCCGGGATTCGAACCAGTGACCCTGCAATCACTATCTGCATTGTAGGCAGGATGCTTAACCACTGGGCTATGGAGCCTCCCAAAGATTATGCTAAGCAGAGAGACTTTTCTCAAAGAATATTCTGTGTATGTAGTATTGATGTTGAACTTTATCAAAATCAATTACAATAATAAACACAGTGCAACATCCAACTATGTATTGAGACTGTTAACACTACCAGGTGGAAAATGACAAATACTACAAACACCAGTTGAACCTGGGATTCAAACCAGTGACCCTGCAATCACCATCTGCATTGTAGGCGGGATGCTTAACCACCGGGCTATGGAGCCTCCCAAAGATTATGCTAAGCAGAGAGACTTTTCTCAAAGAATATTCTGTGTATGTAGTATTGATGTTGAACTTTATCAAAATCAATTACAATAATAAACACAGTGCAACATCCAACTATGTATTGAGACTGTTAACACTACCAGGTGGAAAATGACAAATACTACAAACACCAGTTGAACCTGGGATTCGAACCAGTGACCCTGCAATCACCATCTGCATTGTAGGCGGGATGCTTAACCACTGGGCTATGGAGCCTCCCAAAGATTATGCTAAGCAGAGAGACTTTTCTCAAAGAATATTCTGTGTATGTAGTATTGATGTTGAACTTTATCAAAATCAATTACAATAATAAACACAGTGCAACATCCAACTATGTATTGAGACTGTTAACACTACCAGGTGGAAAGTGACAAATACTACAAACACCAGTTGAACCTGGGATTCGAACCGGTGACCCTGCAATCACCATCTGCATTGTAGGCGGGATGCTTAACCACTGGGCTATGGAGCCTCCCAAAGATTATGCTAAGCAGAGAGACTTTTCTCAAAGAATATTCTGTGTATGTAGTATTGATGTTGAACTTTATCAAAATCAATTACAATAATAAACACAGTGCAACATCCAACTATGTATTGAGACTGTTAACACTACCAGGTGGAAAATGACAAATACTACAAACACCAGTTGAACCTGGGATTTGAACCAGGGAACCTGCAATCACCATCTGCATTGTAGGCGGGATGCTTAACCACTGGGATATGGAGCCTCCCAAAGATTATGCTAAGCAGAGAGACTTTTCTCAAAGAATATTCTGTGTATGTAGTATTGATGTTGAACTTTATCAAAATCAATTACAATAATAAACACAGTGCAACATCCAGCTATGTATTGAGACTGTTAACACTATCAGGTGGAAAATGACAAATACTACAAACACCAGTTGAACCTGGGATTTGAACCAGTGACCCTGCAATCACCATCTGCATTGTAGGCAGGATGCTTAACCACTGGGCTATGGAGCCTCCCAAAGATTATGCTAAGCAGAGAGACTTTTCTCAAAGAATATTCTGTGTATGTAGTATTGATGTTGAACTTTATCAAAATCAATTACAATAATAAACACAGTGCAACATCCAGCTATGTATTGAGACTGTTAACACTATCAGGTGGAAAATGACAAATACTACAAACACCAGTTGAACCTGGGATTTGAACCAGTGACCCTGCAATCACCATCTGCATTGTAGGCAGGATGCTTAACCACTGGGCTATGGAGCCTCCCAAAGATTATGCTAAGCAGAGAGACTTTTCTCAAAGAATATTCTGTGTATGTAGTATTGATGTTGAACTTTATCAAAAACAATTACAATAATAAACACAGTGCAACATCCAACTATGTATTGAGACTGTTAACACTATCTGGTGGAAAACGACAAATACTACAAACACCAGTTGAACCTGGGATTCGAACCAGTGACCCTGCAATCACCATCTGCATTGTAGGCAGGATACTTAACCACTGGGCTATGGAGCCTCCCAAAGATTATGCTAAGCAGAGAGACTTTTCTCAAAGAATATTCTGTGTATGTAGTATTGATGTTGAACTTTATCAAAATCAATTACAATAATAAACACAGTGCAACATCCAACTATGTATTGAGACTGTTAACACTACCAGGTGGAAAATGACAAATACTACAAACACCAGTTGAACCTGGGATTTGAACCAGGGAACCTGCAATCACCATCTGCATTGTAGGCGGGATGCTTAACCACTGGGATATGGAGCCTCCCAAAGATTATGCTAAGCAGAGAGACTTTTCTCAAAGAATATTCTGTGTATGTAGTATTGATGTTGAACTTTATCAAAATCAATTACAATAATAAACACAGTGCAACATCCAGCTATGTATTGTGACTGTTAACACTATCAGGTGGAAAATGACAAATACTACAAACACCAGTTGAACCTGGGATTTGAACCAGTGACCCTGCAATCACCATCTGCATTGTAGGCAGGATGCTTAACCACTGGGCTATGGAGCCTCCCAAAGATTATGCTAAGCAGAGAGACTTTTCTCAAAGAATATTCTGTGTATGTAGTATTGATGTTGAACTTTATCAAAATCAATTACAATAATAAACACAGTGCAACATCCAACTATGTATTGAGACTGTTAACACTACCAGGTGGAAAATGACAAATACTACAAACACCAGTTGAACCTGGGATTCAAACCAGTGACCCTGCAATCACCATCTGCATTGTAGGCAGGATACTTAACCACTGGGCTATGGAGCCTCCCAAAGATTATGCTAAGCAGAGAGACTTTTCTCAAAGAATATTCTGTGTATGTAGTATTGATGTTGAACTTTATCAAAATCAATTACAATAATAAACACAGTGCAACATCCAGCTATGTATTGAGACTGTTAACACTATCAGGTGGAAAATGACAAATACTACAAACACCAGTTGAACCTGGGATTTGAACCAGTGACCCTGCAATCACCATCTGCATTGTAGGCAGGATGCTTAACCACTGGGCTATGGAGCCTCCCAAAGATTATGCTAAGCAGAGAGACTTTTCTCAAAGAATATTCTGTGTATGTAGTATTGATGTTGAACTTTATCAAAATCAATTACAATAATAAACACAGTGCAACATCCAGCTATGTATTGAGACTGTTAACACTATCAGGTGGAAAATGACAAATACTACAAACACCAGTTGAACCTGGGATTTGAACCAGTGACCCTGCAATCACCATCTGCATTGTAGGCAGGATGCTTAACCACTGGGCTATGGAGCCTCCCAAAGATTATGCTAAGCAGAGAGACTTTTCTCAAAGAATATTCTGTGTATGTAGTATTGATGTTGAACTTTATCAAAAACAATTACAATAATAAACACAGTGCAACATCCAACTATGTATTGAGACTGTTAACACTATCTGGTGGAAAACGACAAATACTACAAACACCAGTTGAACCTGGGATTCGAACCAGTGACCCTGCAATCACCATCTGCATTGTAGGCAGGATACTTAACCACTGGGCTATGGAGCCTCCCAAAGATTATGCTAAGCAGAGAGACTTTTCTCAAAGAATATTCTGTGTATGTAGTATTGATGTTGAACTTTATCAAAATCAATTACAATAATAAACACAGTGCAACATCCAACTATGTATTGAGACTGTTAACACTACCAGGTGGAAAATGACAAATACTACAAACACCAGTTGAACCTGGGATTTGAACCAGGGAACCTGCAATCACCATCTGCATTGTAGGCGGGATGCTTAACCACTGGGATATGGAGCCTCCCAAAGATTATGCTAAGCAGAGAGACTTTTCTCAAAGAATATTCTGTGTATGTAGTATTGATGTTGAACTTTATCAAAATCAATTACAATAATAAACACAGTGCAACATCCAGCTATGTATTGTGACTGTTAACACTATCAGGTGGAAAATGACAAATACTACAAACACCAGTTGAACCTGGGATTTGAACCAGTGACCCTGCAATCACCATCTGCATTGTAGGCAGGATGCTTAACCACTGGGCTATGGAGCCTCCCAAAGATTATGCTAAGCAGAGAGACTTTTCTCAAAGAATATTCTGTGTATGTAGTATTGATGTTGAACTTTATCAAAATCAATTACAATAATAAACACAGTGCAACATCCAACTATGTATTGAGACTGTTAACACTACCAGGTGGAAAATGACAAATACTACAAACACCAGTTGAACCTGGGATTCAAACCAGTGACCCTGCAATCACCATCTGCATTGTAGGCAGGATACTTAACCACTGGGCTATGGAGCCTCCCAAAGATTATGCTAAGCAGAGAGACTTTTCTCAAAGAATATTCTGTGTATGTAGTATTGATGTTGAACTTTATCAAAATCAATTACAATAATAAACACAGTGCAACATCCAACTATGTATTGAGACTGTTAACACTACCAGGTGGAAAATGACAAATACTACAAACACCAGTTGAACCTGGGATTCGAACCAGTGACCCTGCAATCACCATCTGCATTGTAGGCCGGATACTTAACCACTGGGCTATGGAGCCTCCCAAAGATTATGCTAAGCAGAGAGACTTTTCTCAAAGAATATTCTGTGTATGTAGTATTGATGTTGAACTTTATCAAAATCAATTACAATAATAAACACAGTGCAACATCCAACTATGTATTGAGACTGTTAACACTATCAGGTGGAAAATGACAAATACTAAAAACACCAGTTGAACGCGGGATTCGAACCAGTGACCCTGCAATCACCATCTGCATTGTAGGCAGGATGCTTAACCACTGGGCTATGGAGCCTCCCAAAGATTATGCTAAGCAGAGAGACTTTTCTCAAAGAATATTCTGTGTATGTAGTATTGATGTTGAACTTTATCAAAATCAATTACAATAATAAACACAGTGCAACATCCAACTATGTATTGAGACTGTTAACACTACCAGGTGGAAAATGACAAATACTACAAACACCAGTTGAACCTGGGATTCAAACCAGTGACCCTGCAATCACCATCTGCATTGTAGGCAGGATACTTAACCACTGGGCTATGGAGGCTCCCAAAGATTATGCTAAGCAGAGAGACTTTTCTCAAAGAATATTCTGTGTATGTAGTATTGATGTTGAACTTTATCAAAATCAATTACAATAATAAACACAGTGCAACATCCAGCTATGTATTGAGACTGTTAACACTATCAGGTGGAAAATGACAAATACTACAAACACCAGTTGAACCTGGGATTTGAACCAGTGACCCTGCAATCACCATCTGCATTGTAGGCAGGATGCTTAACCACTGGGCTATGGAGCCTCCCAAAGATTATGCTAAGCAGAGAGACTTTTCTCAAAGAATATTCTGTGTATGTAGTATTGATGTTGAACTTTATCAAAATCAATTACAATAATAAACACAGTGCAACATCCAACTATGTATTGAGACTGTTAACACTATCTGGTGGAAAATGACAAATACTACAAACACCAGTTGAACCTGGGATTCGAACCAGTGACCCTGCAATCACCATCTGCATTGTAGGCAGGATACTTAACCACTGGGCTATGGAGCCTCCCAAAGATTGTGCTAAGCAGAGAGACTTTTCTCAAAGAATATTCTGTGTATGTAGTATTGATGTTGAACTTTATCAAAATCAATTACAATAATAAACACAGTGCAACATCCAACTATGTATTGAGACTGTTAACACTACCAGGTGGAAAATGACAAATACTACAAACACCAGTTGAACCTGGGATTTGAACCGGTGACCCTGCAATCACCATCTGCATTGTAGGCCGGATACTTAACCACTGGGCTATGGAGCCTCCCAAAGATTATGCTAAGCAGAGAGACTTTTCTCAAAGAATATTCTGTGTATGTAGTATTGATGTTGAACTTTATCAAAATCAATTACAATAATAAACACAGTGCAACATCCAACTATGTATTGAGACTGTTAACACTATCAGGTGGAAAATGACAAATACTACAAACACCAGTTGAACCCGGGATTCGAACCAGTGACCCTGCAATCACCATCTGCATTGTAGGCAGGATGCTTAACCACTGGGCTATGGAGCCTCCCAAAGATTATGTTAAGCAGAGAGACTTTTCTCAAAGAATATTCTGTGTATGTAGTATTGATGTTGAACTTTATCAAAATCAATTACAATAATAAACACAGTGCAACATCCAACTATGTATTGAGACTGTTAACACTACCAGGTGGAAAATGACAAATACTACAAACACCAGTTGAACCTGGGATTCAAACCAGTGACCCTGCAATCACCATCTGCATTGTAGGCAGGATACTTAACCACTGGGCTATGGAGCCTCCCAACGATTATGCTAAGCAGAGAGACTTTTCTCAAAGAATATTCTGTGTATGTAGTATTGATGTTGAACTTTATCAAAATCAATTACAATAATAAACACAGTGCAACATCCAACTATGTATTGAGACTGTTAACACTACCAGGTGGAAAATGACAAATACTACAAACACCAGTTGAACCTGGGATTTGAACCAGGGAACCTGCAATCACCATCTGCATTGTAGGCGGGATGCTTAACCACTGGGATATGGAGCCTCCCAAAGATTATGCTAAGCAGAGAGACTTTTCTCAAAGAATATTCTGTGTATGTAGTATTGATGTTGAACTTTATCAAAATCAATTACAATAATAAACACAGTGCAACATCCAGCTATGTATTGAGACTGTTAACACTATCAGGTGGAAAATGACAAATACTACAAACACCAGTTGAACCTGGGATTTGAACCAGTGACCCTGCAATCACCATCTGCATTGTAGGCAGGATGCTTAACCACTGGGATATGGAGCCTCCCAAAGATTATGCTAAGCAGAGAGACTTTTCTCAAAGAATATTCTGTGTATGTAGTATTGATGTTGAACTTTATCAAAATCAATTACAATAATAAACACAGTGCAACATCCAACTATGTATTGAGACTGTTAACACTACCAGGTGGAAAATGACAAATACTACAAACACCAGTTGAACCTGGGATTCGAACCAGTGACCCTGCAATCACCATCTGCATTGTAGGCGGGATGCTTAACCACCGGGCTATGGAGCCTCCCAAAGATTATGCTAAGCAGAGAGACTTTTCTCAAAGAATATTCTGTGTATGTAGTATTGATGTTGAACTTTATCAAAATCAATTACAATAATAAACACAGTGCAACATCCAACTATGTATTGAGACTGTTAACACTACCAGGTGGAAAATGACAAATACTACAAACACCAGTTGAACCTGGGATTCGAACCAGTGACCCTGCAATCACCATCTGCATTGTAGGCGGGATGCTTAACCACTGGGCTATGGAGCCTCCCAAAGATTATGCTAAGCAGAGAGACTTTTCTCAAAGAATATTCTGTGTATGTAGTATTGATGTTGAACTTTATCAAAATCAATTACAATAATAAACACAGTGCAACATCCAACTATGTATTGAGACTGTTAACACTACCAGGTGGAAAATGACAAATACTACAAACACCAGTTGAACCTGGGATTCGAACCAGTGACCCTGCAATCACCATCTGCATTGTAGGCGGGATGCTTAACCACTGGGCTATGGAGCCTCCCAAAGATTATGCTAAGCAGAGAGACTTTTCTCAAAGAATATTCTGTGTATGTAGTATTGATGTTGAACTTTATCAAAATCAATTACAATAATAAACACAGTGCAACATCCAACTATGTATTGAGACTGTTAACACTATCAGGTGGAAAATGACAAATACCAGTTGAACCCGGGATTCGAACCAGTGACCCTGCAATCACTATCTGCATTGTAGGCAGGATGCTTAACCACTGGGCTATGGAGCCTCCCAAAGATTATGCTAAGCAGAGAGACTTTTCTCAAAGAATATTCTGTGTATGTAGTATTGATGTTGAACTTTATCAAAATCAATTACAATAATAAACACAGTGCAACATCCAACTATGTATTGAGACTGTTAACACTACCAGGTGGAAAATGACAAATACTACAAACACCAGTTGAACCTGGGATTTGAACCAGTGACCCTGCAATCACCATCTGCATTGTAGGCGGGATGCTTAACCACCGGGCTATGGAGCCTCCCAAAGATTATGCTAAGCAGAGAGACTTTTCTCAAAGAATATTCTGTGTATGTAGTATTGATGTTGAACTTTATCAAAATCAATTACAATAATAAACACAGTGCAACATCCAACTATGTATTGAGACTGTTAACACTACCAGGTGGAAAATGACAAATACTACAAACACCAGTTGAACCTGGGATTCGAACCAGTGACCCTGCAATCACCATCTGCATTGTAGGCGGGATGCTTAACCACTGGGCTATGGAGCCTCCCAAAGATTATGCTAAGCAGAGAGACTTTTCTCAAAGAATATTCTGTGTATGTAGTATTGATGTTGAACTTTATCAAAATCAATTACAATAATAAACACAGTGCAACATCCAACTATGTATTGAGACTGTTAACACTACCAGGTGGAAAGTGACAAATACTACAAACACCAGTTGAACCTGGGATTCGAACCGGTGACCCTGCAATCACCATCTGCATTGTAGGCGGGATGCTTAACCACTGGGCTATGGAGCCTCCCAAAGATTATGCTAAGCAGAGAGACTTTTCTCAAAGAATATTCTGTGTATGTAGTATTGATGTTGAACTTTATCAAAATCAATTACAATAATAAACACAGTGCAACATCCAACTATGTATTGAGACTGTTAACACTACCAGGTGGAAAATGACAAATACTACAAACACCAGTTGAACCTGGGATTTGAACCAGGGAACCTGCAATCACCATCTGCATTGTAGGCGGGATGCTTAACCACTGGGATATGGAGCCTCCCAAAGATTATGCTAAGCAGAGAGACTTTTCTCAAAGAATATTCTGTGTATGTAGTATTGATGTTGAACTTTATCAAAATCAATTACAATAATAAACACAGTGCAACATCCAGCTATGTATTGAGACTGTTAACACTATCAGGTGGAAAATGACAAATACTACAAACACCAGTTGAACCTGGGATTTGAACCAGTGACCCTGCAATCACCATCTGCATTGTAGGCAGGATGCTTAACCACTGGGCTATGGAGCCTCCCAAAGATTATGCTAAGCAGAGAGACTTTTCTCAAAGAATATTCTGTGTATGTAGTATTGATGTTGAACTTTATCAAAATCAATTACAATAATAAACACAGTGCAACATCCAGCTATGTATTGAGACTGTTAACACTATCAGGTGGAAAATGACAAATACTACAAACACCAGTTGAACCTGGGATTTGAACCAGTGACCCTGCAATCACCATCTGCATTGTAGGCAGGATGCTTAACCACTGGGCTATGGAGCCTCCCAAAGATTATGCTAAGCAGAGAGACTTTTCTCAAAGAATATTCTGTGTATGTAGTATTGATGTTGAACTTTATCAAAAACAATTACAATAATAAACACAGTGCAACATCCAACTATGTATTGAGACTGTTAACACTATCTGGTGGAAAACGACAAATACTACAAACACCAGTTGAACCTGGGATTCGAACCAGTGACCCTGCAATCACCATCTGCATTGTAGGCAGGATACTTAACCACTGGGCTATGGAGCCTCCCAAAGATTATGCTAAGCAGAGAGACTTTTCTCAAAGAATATTCTGTGTATGTAGTATTGATGTTGAACTTTATCAAAATCAATTACAATAATAAACACAGTGCAACATCCAACTATGTATTGAGACTGTTAACACTACCAGGTGGAAAATGACAAATACTACAAACACCAGTTGAACCTGGGATTTGAACCAGGGAACCTGCAATCACCATCTGCATTGTAGGCGGGATGCTTAACCACTGGGATATGGAGCCTCCCAAAGATTATGCTAAGCAGAGAGACTTTTCTCAAAGAATATTCTGTGTATGTAGTATTGATGTTGAACTTTATCAAAATCAATTACAATAATAAACACAGTGCAACATCCAGCTATGTATTGTGACTGTTAACACTATCAGGTGGAAAATGACAAATACTACAAACACCAGTTGAACCTGGGATTTGAACCAGTGACCCTGCAATCACCATCTGCATTGTAGGCAGGATGCTTAACCACTGGGCTATGGAGCCTCCCAAAGATTATGCTAAGCAGAGAGACTTTTCTCAAAGAATATTCTGTGTATGTAGTATTGATGTTGAACTTTATCAAAATCAATTACAATAATAAACACAGTGCAACATCCAACTATGTATTGAGACTGTTAACACTACCAGGTGGAAAATGACAAATACTACAAACACCAGTGACCCTGCAATCACCATCTGTATTGTAGGCAGGATACTTAACCACTGGGCTATGGAGCCTCCCAAAGATTATGCTAAGCAGAGAGACTTTTCTCAAAGAATATTCTGTGTATGTAGTATTGATGTTGAACTTTATCAAAATCAATTACAATAATAAACACAGTGCAACATCCAGCTATGTATTGAGACTGTTAACACTATCAGGTGGAAAATGACAAATACTACAAACACCAGTTGAACCTGGGATTTGAACCAGTGACCCTGCAATCACCATCTGCATTGTAGGCAGGATGCTTAACCACTGGGCTATGGAGCCTCCCAAAGATTATGCTAAGCAGAGAGACTTTTCTCAAAGAATATTCTGTGTATGTAGTATTGATGTTGAACTTTATCAAAATCAATTACAATAATAAACACAGTGCAACATCCAGCTATGTATTGAGACTGTTAACACTATCAGGTGGAAAATGACAAATACTACAAACACCAGTTGAACCTGGGATTTGAACCAGTGACCCTGCAATCACCATCTGCATTGTAGGCAGGATGCTTAACCACTGGGCTATGGAGCCTCCCAAAGATTATGCTAAGCAGAGAGACTTTTCTCAAAGAATATTCTGTGTATGTAGTATTGATGTTGAACTTTATCAAAAACAATTACAATAATAAACACAGTGCAACATCCAACTATGTATTGAGACTGTTAACACTATCTGGTGGAAAACGACAAATACTACAAACACCAGTTGAACCTGGGATTCGAACCAGGGAACCTGCAATCACCATCTGCATTGTAGGCGGGATGCTTAACCACTGGGATATGGAGCCTCCCAAAGATTATGCTAAGCAGAGAGACTTTTCTCAAAGAATATTCTGTGTATGTAGTATTGATGTTGAACTTTATCAAAATCAATTACAATAATAAACACAGTGCAACATCCAGCTATGTATTGTGACTGTTAACACTATCAGGTGGAAAATGACAAATACTACAAACACCAGTTGAACCTGGGATTTGAACCAGTGACCCTGCAATCACCATCTGCATTGTAGGCAGGATGCTTAACCACTGGGCTATGGAGCCTCCCAAAGATTATGCTAAGCAGAGAGACTTTTCTCAAAGAATATTCTGTGTATGTAGTATTGATGTTGAACTTTATCAAAATCAATTACAATAATAAACACAGTGCAACATCCAACTATGTATTGAGACTGTTAACACTACCAGGTGGAAAATGACAAATACTACAAACACCAGTTGAACCTGGGATTCAAACCAGTGACCCTGCAATCACCATCTGCATTGTAGGCAGGATACTTAACCACTGGGCTATGGAGCCTCCCAAAGATTTTGCTAAGCAGAGAGACTTTTCTCAAAGAATATTCTGTGTATGTAGTATTGATGTTGAACTTTATCAAAATCAATTACAATAATAAACACAGTGCAACATCCAACTATGTATTGAGACTGTTAACACTACCAGGTGGAAAATGACAAATACTACAAACACCAGTTGAACCTGGGATTCGAACCAGTGACCCTGCAATCACCATCTGCATTGTAGGCCGGATACTTAACCACTGGGCTATGGAGCCTCCCAAAGATTATGCTAAGCAGAGAGACTTTTCTCAAAGAATATTCTGTGTATGTAGTATTGATGTTGAACTTTATCAAAATCAATTACAATAATAAACACAGTGCAACATCCAACTATGTATTGAGACTGTTAACACTATCAGGTGGAAAATGACAAATACTACAAACACCAGTTGAACCCGGGATTCGAACCAGTGACCCTGCAATCACCATCTGCATTGTAGGCAGGATGCTTAACCACTGGGCTATGGAGCCTCCCAAAGATTATGCTAAGCAGAGAGACTTTTCTCAAAGAATATTCTGTGTATGTAGTATTGATGTTGAACTTTATCAAAATCAATTACAATAATAAACACAGTGCAACATCCAACTATGTATTGAGACTGTTAACACTACCAGGTGGAAAATGACAAATACTACAAACACCAGTTGAACCTGGGATTCAAACCAGTGACCCTGCAATCACCATCTGCATTGTAGGCAGGATACTTAACCACTGGGCTATGGAGCCTCCCAACGATTATGCTAAGCAGAGAGACTTTTCTCAAAGAATATTCTGTGTATGTAGTATTGATGTTGAACTTTATCAAAATCAATTACAATAATAAACACAGTGCAACATCCAACTATGTATTGAGACTGTTAACACTACCAGGTGGAAAATGACAAATACTACAAACACCAGTTGAACCTGGGATTCGAACCAGTGACCCTGCAATCACCATCTGCATTGTAGGCGGGATGCTTAACCACCGGGCTATGGAGCCTCCCAAAGATTATGCTAAGCAGAGAGACTTTTCTCAAAGAATATTCTGTGTATGTAGTATTGATGTTGAACTTTATCAAAATCAATTACAATAATAAACACAGTGCAACATCCAACTATGTATTGAGACTGTTAACACTACCAGGTGGAAAATGACAAATACTACAAACACCAGTTGAACCTGGGATTTGAACCAGGGAACCTGCAATCACCATCTGCATTGTAGGCGGGATGCTTAACCACTGGGATATGGAGCCTCCCAAAGATTATGCTAAGCAGAGAGACTTTTCTCAAAGAATATTCTGTGTATGTAGTATTGATGTTGAACTTTATCAAAATCAATTACAATAATAAACACAGTGCAACATCCAGCTATGTATTGAGACTGTTAACACTATCAGGTGGAAAATGACAAATACTACAAACACCAGTTGAACCTGGGATTTGAACCAGTGACCCTGCAATCACCATCTGCATTGTAGGCAGGATGCTTAACCACTGGGCTATGGAGCCTCCCAAAGATTATGCTAAGCAGAGAGACTTTTCTCAAAGAATATTCTGTGTATGTAGTATTGATGTTGAACTTTATCAAAATCAATTACAATAATAAACACAGTGCAACATCCAACTATGTATTGAGACTGTTAACACTACCAGGTGGAAAATGACAAATACTACAAACACCAGTTGAACCTGGGATTCGAACCAGTGACCCTGCAATCACCATCTGCATTGTAGGCGGGATGCTTAACCACCGGGCTATGGAGCCTCCCAAAGATTATGCTAAGCAGAGAGACTTTTCTCAAAGAATATTCTGTGTATGTAGTATTGATGTTGAACTTTATCAAAATCAATTACAATAATAAACACAGTGCAACATCCAACTATGTATTGAGACTGTTAACACTACCAGGTGGAAAATGACAAATACTACAAACACCAGTTGAACCTGGGATTTGAACCAGGGAACCTGCAATCACCATCTGCATTGTAGGCGGGATGCTTAACCACTGGGATATGGAGCCTCCCAAAGATTATGCTAAGCAGAGAGACTTTTCTCAAAGAATATTCTGTGTATGTAGTATTGATGTTGAACTTTATCAAAATCAATTACAATAATAAACACAGTGCAACATCCAGCTATGTATTGAGACTGTTAACACTATCAGGTGGAAAATGACAAATACTACAAACACCAGTTGAACCTGGGATTTGAACCAGTGACCCTGCAATCACCATCTGCATTGTAGGCAGGATGCTTAACCACTGGGCTATGGAGCCTCCCAAAGATTATTCTAAGCAGAGAGACTTTTCTCAAAGAATATTCTGTGTATGTAGTATTGATGTTGAACTTTATCAAAATCAATTACAATAATAAACACAGTGCAACATCCAACTATGTATCGAGACTGTTAACACTACCAGGTGGAAAATGACAAATACTACAAACACCAGTTGAACCTGGGATTCGAACCAGTGACCCTGCAATCACCATCTGCATTGTAGGCAGGATACTTAACCACTGGGCTATGGAGCCTCCCAAAGATTATGCTAAGCAGAGAGACTTTTCTCAAAGAATATTCTGTGTATGTAGTATTGATGTTGAACTTTATCAAAATCAATTACAATAATAAACACAGTGCAACATCCAACTATGTATTGAGACTGTTAACACTACCAGGTGGAAAATGACAAATACTACAAACACCAGTTGAACCTGGGATTTGAACCAGGGAACCTGCAATCACCATCTGCATTGTAGGCGGGATGCTTAACCACTGGGATATGGAGCCTCCCAAAGATTATGCTAAGCAGAGAGACTTTTCTCAAAGAATATTCTGTGTATGTAGTATTGATGTTGAACTTTATCAAAATCAATTACAATAATAAACACAGTGCAACATCCAGCTATGTATTGAGACTGTTAACACTATCAGGTGGAAAATGACAAATACTACAAACACCAGTTGAACCTGGGATTTGAACCAGTGACCCTGCAATCACCATCTGCATTGTAGGCAGGATGCTTAACCACTGGGCTATGGAGCCTCCCAAAGATTATGCTAAGCAGAGAGACTTTTCTCAAAGAATATTCTGTGTATGTAGTATTGATGTTGAACTTTATCAAAATCAATTACAATAATAAACACAGTGCAACATCCAACTATGTATTGAGACTGTTAACACTACCAGGTGGAAAATGACAAATACTACAAACACCAGTTGAACCTGGGATTTGAACCAGGGAACCTGCAATCACCATCTGCATTGTAGGCGGGATGCTTAACCACTGGGATATGGAGCCTCCCAAAGATTATGCTAAGCAGAGAGACTTTTCTCAAAGAATATTCTGTGTATGTAGTATTGATGTTGAACTTTATCAAAATCAATTACAATAATAAACACAGTGCAACATCCAGCTATGTATTGAGACTGTTAACACTATCAGGTGGAAAATGACAAATACTACAAACACCAGTTGAACCTGGGATTTGAACCAGTGACCCTGCAATCACCATCTGCATTGTAGGCAGGATGCTTAACCACTGGGCTATGGAGCCTCCCAAAGATTATTCTAAGCAGAGAGACTTTTCTCAAAGAATATTCTGTGTATGTAGTATTGATGTTGAACTTTATCAAAATCAATTACAATAATAAACACAGTGCAACATCCAACTATGTATCGAGACTGTTAACACTACCAGGTGGAAAATGACAAATACTACAAACACCAGTTGAACCTGGGATTCGAACCAGTGACCCTGCAATCACCATCTGCATTGTAGGCAGGATACTTAACCACTGGGCTATGGAGCCTCCCAAAGATTATGCTAAGCAGAGAGACTTTTCTCAAAGAATATTCTGTGTATGTAGTATTGATGTTGAACTTTATCAAAATCAATTACAATAATAAACACAGTGCAACATCCAACTATGTATTGAGACTGTTAACACTACCAGGTGGAAAATGACAAATACTACAAACACCAGTTGAACCTGGGATTTGAACCAGGGAACCTGCAATCACCATCTGCATTGTAGGCGGGATGCTTAACCACTGGGATATGGAGCCTCCCAAAGATTATGCTAAGCAGAGAGACTTTTCTCAAAGAATATTCTGTGTATGTAGTATTGATGTTGAACTTTATCAAAATCAATTACAATAATAAACACAGTGCAACATCCAGCTATGTATTGAGACTGTTAACACTATCAGGTGGAAAATGACAAATACTACAAACACCAGTTGAACCTGGGATTTGAACCAGTGACCCTGCAATCACCATCTGCATTGTAGGCAGGATGCTTAACCACTGGGCTATGGAGCCTCCCAAAGATTATGCTAAGCAGAGAGACTTTTCTCAAAGAATATTCTGTGTATGTAGTATTGATGTTGAACTTTATCAAAATCAATTACAATAATAAACACAGTGCAACATCCAACTATGTATTGAGACTGTTAACACTACCAGGTGGAAAGTGACAAATACTACAAACACCAGTTGAACCTGGGATTCGAACCGGTGACCCTGCAATCACCATCTGCATTGTAGGCGGGATGCTTAACCACTGGGCTATGGAGCCTCCCAAAGATTATGCTAAGCAGAGAGACTTTTCTCAAAGAATATTCTGTGTATGTAGTATTGATGTTGAACTTTATCAAAATCAATTACAATAATAAACACAGTGCAACATCCAACTATGTATTGAGACTGTTAACACTACCAGGTGGAAAATGACAAATACTACAAACACCAGTTGAACCTGGGATTTGAACCAGGGAACCTGCAATCACCATCTGCATTGTAGGCGGGATGCTTAACCACTGGGATATGGAGCCTCCCAAAGATTATGCTAAGCAGAGAGACTTTTATCAAAGAATATTCTGTGTATGTAGTATTGATGTTGAACTTTATCAAAATCAATTACAATAATAAACACAGTGCAACATCCAGCTATGTATTGAGACTGTTAACACTATCAGGTGGAAAATGACAAATACTACAAACACCAGTTGAACCTGGGATTTGAACCAGTGACCCTGCAATCACCATCTGCATTGTAGGCAGGATGCTTAACCACTGGGCTATGGAGCCTCCCAAAGATTATGCTAAGCAGAGAGACTTTTCTCAAAGAATATTCTGTGTATGTAGTATTGATGTTGAACTTTATCAAAATCAATTACAATAATAAACACAGTGCAACATCCAACTATGTATTGAGACTGTTAACACTACCAGGTGGAAAATGACAAATACTACAAACACCAGTTGAACCTGGGATTCGAACCAGTGACCCTGCAATCACCATCTGCATTGTAGGCAGGATACTTAACCACTGGGCTATGGAGCCTCCCAAAGATTATGCTAAGCAGAGAGACTTTTCTCAAAGAATATTCTGTGTATGTAGTATTGATGTTGAACTTTATCAAAATCAATTACAATAATAAACACAGTGCAACATCCAACTATGTATTGAGACTGTTAACACTACCAGGTGGAAAGTGACAAATACTACAAACACCAGTTGAACCTGGGATTCGAACCGGTGACCCTGCAATCACCATCTGCATTGTAGGCGGGATGCTTAACCACTGGGCTATGGAGCCTCCCAAAGATTATGCTAAGCAGAGAGACTTTTCTCAAAGAATATTCTGTGTATGTAGTATTGATGTTGAACTTTATCAAAATCAATTACAATAATAAACACAGTGCAACATCCAACTATGTATTGAGACTGTTAACACTATCAGGTGGAAAATGACAAATACTACAAACACCAGTTGAACCCGGGATTCGAACCAGTGACCCTGCAATCACCATCTGCATTGTAGGCAGGATGCTTAACCACTGGGCTATGGAGCCTCCCAAAGATTATGCTAAGCAGAGAGACTTTTCTCAAAGAATATTCTGTGTATGTAGTATTGATGTTGAACTTTATCAAAATCAATTACAATAATAAACACAGTGCAACATCCAACTATGTATTGAGACTGTTAACACTACCAGGTGGAAAATGACAAATACTACAAACACCAGTTGAACCTGGGATTCGAACCAGTGACCCTGCAATCACCATCTGCATTGTAGGCGGGATGCTTAACCACTGGGATATGGAGCCTCCCAAAGATTATGCTAAGCAGAGAGACTTTTCTCAAAGAATATTCTGTGTATGTAGTATTGATGTTGAACTTTATCAAAATCAATTACAATAATAAACACAGTGCAACATCCAACTATGTATTGAGACTGTTAACACTACCAGGTGGAAAATGACAAATACTACAAACACCAGTTGAACCTGGGATTCGAACCAGTGACCCTGCAATCACCATCTGCATTGTAGGCGGGATGCTTAACCACTGGGCTATGGAGCCTCCCAAAGATTATGCTAAGCAGAGAGACTTTTCTCAAAGAATATTCTGTGTATGTAGTATTGATGTTGAACTTTATCAAAATCAATTACAATAATAAACACAGAGCAACATCCAACTATGTATTGAGACTGTTAACACTACCAGGTGGAAAGTGACAAATACTACAAACACCAGTTGAACCTGGGATTCGAACCGGTGACCCTGCAATCACCATCTGCATTGTAGGCGGGATGCTTAACCACTGGGCTATGGAGCCTCCCAAAGATTATGCTAAGCAGAGAGACTTTTCTCAAAGAATATTCTGTGTATGTAGTATTGATGTTGAACTTTATCAAAATCAATTACAATAATAAACACAGTGCAACATCCAACTATGTATTGAGACTGTTAACACTACCAGGTGGAAAATGACAAATACTACAAACACCAGTTGAACCTGGGATTCGAACCAGTGACCCTGCAATCACCATCTGCATTGTAGGCGGGATACTTAACCACTGGGCTATGGAGACTCCCAAAGATTATGCTAAGCAGAGAGACTTTTCTCAAAGAATATTCTGTGTATGTAGTATTGATGTTGAACTTTATCAAAATCAATTACAATAATAAACACAGTGCAAAATCCAACTATGTATTGAGACTGTTAACACTACCAGGTGGAAAATGACAAATACTACAAACACCAGTTGAACCTGGGATACGAACCAGTGACACTGCAATCACCATCTGCATTGTAGGCGGGATGCTTAACCACGGGGCTATGGAGCCTCCCAAAGATTATGCTAAGCAGAGAGACTTTTCTCAAAGAATATTCTGTGTATGTAGTATTGATGTTGAACTTTATCAAAATCAATTACAATAATAAACACAGTGCAACATCCAACTATGTATTGAGACTGTTAACACTACCAGGTGGAAAATGACAAATACTACAAACACCAGTTGAACCTGGGATTTGAACCAGGGAACCTGCAATCACCATCTGCATTGTAGGCGGGATGCTTAACCACTGGGATATGGAGCCTCCCAAAGATTATGCTAAGCAGAGAGACTTTTCTCAAAGAATATTCTGTGTATGTAGTATTGATGTTGAACTTTATCAAAATCAATTACAATAATAAACACAGTGCAACATCCAGCTATGTATTGAGACTGTTAACACTATCAGGTGGAAAATGACAAATACTACAAACACCAGTTGAACCTGGGATTTGAACCAGTGACCCTGCAATCACCATCTGCATTGTAGGCAGGATGCTTAACCACTGGGCTATGGAGCCTCCCAAAGATTATGCTAAGCAGAGAGACTTTTCTCAAAGAATATTCTGTGTATGTAGTATTGATATTGAACTTTATCAAAATCAATTACAATAATAAACACAGTGCAACATCCAACTATGTATTGAGACTGTTAACACTACCAGGTGGAAAATGACAAATACTACAAACACCAGTTTAACCTGGGATTCGAACCAGTGAACCTGCAATCACCATCTGCATTGTAGGCGGGATGCTTAACCACTGGGCTATGGAGCCTCCCAAAGATTATGCTAAGCAGAGAGACTTTTCTCAAAGAATATTCTGTGTATGTAGTATTGATGTTGAACTTTATCAAAATCAATTACAATAATAAACACAGTGCAACATCCAACTATGTATTGAGACTGTTAACACTACCAGGTGGAAAATGACAAATACTACAAACACCAGTTGAACCTGGGATTTGAACCAGTGAAACTGCAATCACCATCTGCATTGTAGGCGGGATGCTTAACCACTGGGCTATGGAGCCTCCCAAAGATTATGCTAAGCAGAGAGACTTTTCTCAAAGAATATTCTGTGTATGTAGTATTGAAGTTGAACTTTATCAAAATCAATTACAATAATAAACACAGTGCAACATCCAACTATGTATTGAGACTGTTAACACTACCAGGTGGAAAATGACAAATACTACAAACACCAGTTTAACCTGGGATTTGAACCAGTGAACCTGCAATCACCATCTGCATTGTAGGCGGGATGCTTAACCACTGGGCTATGGAGCCTCCCAAAGATTATGCTAAGCAGAGAGACTTTTCTCAAAGAATATTCTGTGTATGTAGTATTGATGTTGAACTTTATCAAAATCAATTACAATAATAAACACAGTGCAACATCCAACTATGTATTGAGACTGTTAACACTATCAGGTGGAAAATGACAAATACTACAAACACCAGTTGAACCCGGGATGCGAACCAGTGAACCTGCAATCACCATCTGCATTGTAGGCGGGATGCTTAACCACTGGGCTATGGAGCCTCCCAAAGATTATGCTAAGCAGAGAGACTTTTCTCAAAGAATATTCTGTGTATGTAGTATTGATGTTGAACTTTATCAAAATCAATTACAATAATAAACACAGTGCAACATCCAACTATGTATTGAGACTGTTAACACTACCGGGTGGAAAATGACAAATACTACAAACACCAGTTGAACCTGGGATTTGAACCAGTGACGCTGCAATCGCAATCTGCATTGTAGGCGGGATGCTTAACCACTGGGCTATGGAGCCTCCCAAAGATTATGCTAAGCAGAGAGACTTTTCTCAAAGAATATTCTGTGTATGTAGTATTGATGTTGAACTTTATCAAAATCAATTACAATAATAAACACAGTGCAACATCCAACTATGTATTGAGACTGTTAACACTACCAGGGGGAAAATGACAAATACTACAAACACCAGTTGAACCCGGGATTCGAACCAGTGACCCTGCAATCGCAATCTGCATTGTAGGCGGGATGCTTAACCACTGGGCTATGGAGCCTCCCAAAGATTATGCTAAGCAGAGAGACTTTTCTCAAAGAATATTCTGTGTATGTAGTATTGTTGTTGAACTTTATCAAAATCAATTACAATAATAAACACAGTGCAACATCCAACTATGTATTGAGACTGTTAACACTACCAGGTGGAAAATGACAAATACTACAAACACCAGTTGAACCTGGGATTCGAACCAGTGACCCTGCAATCACCATCTGCATTGTAGGCGGGATACTTAACCACTGGGCTATGGAGCCTCCCGAAGATTATGCTAAGCAGAGAGACTTTTCTCAAAGAATATTCTGTGTATGTAGTATTGATGTTGAACTTTATCAAAATCAATTACAATAATAAACACAGTGCAACATCCAACTATGTATTGAGACTGTTAACACTATCAGGTGGAAAATGACAAATACTACAAACACCAGTTGAACCCGGGATTCGAACCAGTGACCCTGCAATCACCATCTGCATTGTAGGTGGGATACTTAACCACTGGGCTATGGAGCCTCCCAAAGATTATGCTAAGCAGAGAGACTTTTCTCAAAGAATATTCTGTGTATGTAGTATTGATGTTGAACTTTATCAAAATCAATTACAATAATAAACACAGTGCAACATCCAACTATGTATTGAGACTGTTAACACTACCAGGTGGAAAATGACAAATACTACAAACACCAGTTGAACCCGGGATTCGAACCAGTGACCCTGCAATCGCAATCTGCATTGTAGGCGGGATGCTTAACCACTGGGCTATGGAGCCTCCCAAAGAATATGCTAAGCAGAGAGACTTTTCTCAAAGAATATTCTGTGTATGTAGTATTGATGTTGAACTTTATCAAAATCAATTACAATAATAAACACAGTGCAACATCCAACTATGTATTGAGACTGTTAACACTACCAGGTGGAAAATGACAAATACTACAAACACCAGTTGAACCTGGGATTCGAACCACTGACCCTGCAATCACCATCTGCATTGTAGGCGGGATACTTAACCACTGGGCTATGGAGCCACCCAAAGATTATGCTAAGCAGAGAGACTTTTCTCAAAGAATATTCTGTGTATGTAGTATTGATGTTGAACTTTATCAAAATCAATTACAATAATAAACACAGTGCAACATCCAACTATGTATTGAGACTGTTAACACTACCAGGTGGAAAATGACAAATACTACAAACACCAGTTGAACCTGGGATTCGAACCAGTGAACCTGCAATCACCATCTGCATTGTAGGCGGGATGCTTAACCACTTGGCTATGGAGCCTCCCAAAGATTATGCTAAGCAGAGAGACTTTTCTCAAAGAATATTCTGTGTATGTAGTATTGATGTTGAACTTTATCAAAATCAATTACAATAATAAACACAGTGCAACATCCAACTATGTATTGAGACTGTTAACACTACCAGGTGGAAAATGACAAATACTACAAACACCAGTTGAACCTGTGATTCGAACCAGTGAACTTGCAATCACCATCTGCATTGTAGGCGGGATGCTTAACCACTGGGCTACGGAGCCTCCCAAAGATTATGCTAAGCAGAGAGACTTTTCTCAAAGAATATTCTGTGTATGTAGTATTGATGTTGAACTTTATCAAAATCAATTACAATAATAAACACAGTGCAACATCCAACTATGTATTGAGACTGTTAACACTACCAGGTGGAAAATGACAAATACTACAAACACCAGTTGAACCTGGGATTTGAACCAGTGAAACTGCAATCACCATCTGCACTGTAGGCGGGATGCTTAACCACTGGGCTATGGAGCCTCCCAAAGATTATGCTAAGCAGAGAGACTTTTCTCAAAGAATATTCTGTGTATGTAGTATTGATGTTGAACTTTATCAAAATCAATTACAATAATAAACACAGTGCAACATCCAACTATGTATTGAGACTGTTAACACTACCAGGTGGAAAATGACAAATACTACAAACACCAGTTGAACCTGGGATTCGAACCAGTGACCCTGCAATCACCATCTGCATTGTAGGCGGGATACTTAACCACTGGGCTATGGAGCCTCCCAAAGATTATGCTAAGCAGAGAGACTTTTCTCAAAGAATATTCTGTGTATGTAGTATTGATGTTGAACTTTATCAAAATCAATTACAATAATAAACACAGTGCAACATCCAACTATGTATTGAGACTGTTAACACTACCAGGTGGAAAATGACAAATACTACAAACACCAGTTGAACCTGGGATTCGAACCAGTGAACCTGCAATCACCATCTGCATTGTAGGCGGGATGCTTAACCACTTGGCTATGGAGCCTCCCAAAGATTATGCTAAGCAGAGAGACTTTTCTCAAAGAATATTCTGTGTATGTAGTATTGATGTTGAACTTTATCAAAATCAATTACAATAATAAACACAGTGCAACATCCAACTATGTATTTAGACTGTTAACACTACCAGGTGGAAAATGACAAATACTACAAACACCACTTGAACTTGGGATTCGAACCAGTGAACTTGCAATCACCATCAGCATTGTAGGCGGGATGCTTAACCACTGGGCTACGGAGCCTCCCAAAGATTATACTAAGCAGAGAGACTTTTCTCAAAGAATATTCTGTGTATGTAGTATTGATGTTGAACTTTATCAAAATCAATTACAATAATAAACACAGTGCAACATCCAACTATGTATTGAGACTGTTAACACTACCAGGTGGAAAATGACAAATACTACAAACACCAGTTGAACCTGGGATTCGAACCAGTGAAACTGCAATCACCATCTGCATTGTAGGCGGGATGCTTAACCACTGGGCTATGGAGCCTCCCAAAGATTATGCTAAGCAGAGAGACTTTTCTCAAAGAATATTCTGTGTATGTAGTATTGATGTTGAACTTTATCAAAATCAATTACAATAATAAACACAGTGCAACATCCAACTATGTATTGAGACTGTTAACACTACCAGGTGGAAAATGACAAATACTACAAACACCAGTTGAACCTGGGATTCGAACCAGTGAACCTGCAATCACCATCTGCATTGTAGGTGGGATGCTTAACCACTGGGCTATGGAGCCTCCCAAAGATTATGCTAAGCAGAGAGACTTTTCTCAAAGAATATTCTGTGTATGTAGTATTGATGTTGAACTTTATCAAAATCAATTACAATAATAAACACAGTGCAACATCCAACTATGTATTGAGACTGTTAACACTATCAGGTGGAAAATGACAAATACTACAAACACCAGTTGAACCCGGGATTCGAACCAGTGAACCTGCAATCACCATCTGCATTGTAGGCGGGATGCTTAACCACTGGGCTATGGAGCCTCCCAAAGATTATGCTAAGCAGAGAGACTTTTCTCAAAGAATATTCTGTGTATGTAGTATTGATGTTGAACTTTATCAAAATCAATTACAATAATAAACACAGTGCAACATCCAACTATGTATTGAGACTGTTAACACTACCAGGTGGAAAATGACAAATACTACAAACACCAGTTGAACCCGGGATTCGAACCAGTGACCCTGCAATCGCAATCTGCATTGTAGGCGGGATGCTTAACCACTGGGCTATGGAGCCTCCCAAAGATTATGCTAAGCAGAGAGACTTTTCTCAAAGAATATTCTGTGTATGTAGTATTGATGTTGAACTTTATCAAAATCAATTACAATAATAAACACAGTGCAACATCCAACTATGTATTGAGACTGTTAACACTACCAGGTGGAAAATGACAAATACTACAAACACCAGTTGAATCTGGGATTCGAACCAGTGAAACTGCAATCACCATCTGCATTGTAGGCGGGATGCTTAACCACTGGGCTATGGAGCCTCCCAAAGATTATGCTAAGCAGAGAGACTTTTCTCAAAGAATATTCTGTGTATGTAGTATTGATATTGAACTTTATCAAAATCAATTACAATAATAAACACAGTGCAACATCCAACTATGTATTGAGACTGTTAACACTACCAGGTGGAAAATGACAAATACTACAAACACCAGTTTAACCTGGGATTCGAACCAGTGAACCTGCAATCACCATCTGCATTGTAGGCGGGATGCTTAACCACTGGGCTATGGAGCCTCCCAAAGATTATGCTAAGCAGAGAGACTTTTCTCAAAGAATATTCTGTGTATGTAGTATTGATGTTGAACTTTATCAAAATCAATTACAATAATAAACACAGTGCAACATCCAACTATGTATTGAGACTGTTAACACTACCAGGTGGAAAATGACAAATACTACAAACACCAGTTGAACCTGGGATTTGAACCAGTGAAACTGCAATCACCATCTGCATTGTAGGCGGGATGCTTAACCACTGGGCTATGGAGCCTCCCAAAGATTATGCTAAGCAGAGAGACTTTTCTCAAAGAATATTCTGTGTATGTAGTATTGAAGTTGAACTTTATCAAAATCAATTACAATAATAAACACAGTGCAACATCCAACTATGTATTGAGACTGTTAACACTACCAGGTGGAAAATGACAAATACTACAAACACCAGTTTAACCTGGGATTTGAACCAGTGGACCTGCAATCACCATCTGCATTGTAGGCGGGATGCTTAACCACTGGGCTATGGAGCCTCCCAAAGATTATGCTAAGCAGAGAGACTTTTCTCAAAGAATATTCTGTGTATGTAGTATTGATGTTGAACTTTATCAAAATCAATTACAATAATAAACACAGTGCAACATCCAACTATGTATTGAGACTGTTAACACTATCAGGTGGAAAATGACAAATACTACAAACACCAGTTGAACCCGGGATGCGAACCAGTGAACCTGCAATCACCATCTGCATTGTAGGCGGGATGCTTAACCACTGGGCTATGGAGCCTCCCAAAGATTATGCTAAGCAGAGAGACTTTTCTCAAAGAATATTCTGTGTATGTAGTATTGATGTTGAACTTTATCAAAATCAATTACAATAATAAACACAGTGCAACATCCAACTATGTATTGAGACTGTTAACACTACCGGGTGGAAAATGACAAATACTACAAACACCAGTTGAACCTGGGATTTGAACCAGTGACCCTGCAATCGCAATCTGCATTGTAGGCGGGATGCTTAACCACTGGGCTATGGAGCCTCCCAAAGATTATGCTAAGCAGAGAGACTTTTCTCAAAGAATATTCTGTGTATGTAGTATTGATGTTGAACTTTATCAAAATCAATTACAATAATAAACACAGTGCAACATCCAACTATGTATTGAGACTGTTAACACTACCAGGTGGAAAATGACAAATACTACAAACACCAGTTGAACCTGGGATTCGAACCAGTGACCCTGCAATCACCATCTGCATTGTAGGCGGGATACTTAACCACTGGGCTATGGAGCCTCCCGAAGATTATGCTAAGCAGAGAGACTTTTCTCAAAGAATATTCTGTGTATGTAGTATTGATGTTGAACTTTATCAAAATCAATTACAATAATAAACACAGTGCAACATCCAACTATGTATTGAGACTGTTAACACTATCAGGTGGAAAATGACAAATACTACAAACACCAGTTGAACCCGGGATTCGAACCAGTGACCCTGCAATCACCGTCTGCATTGTAGGTGGGATACTTAACCACTGGGCTATGGAGCCTCCCAAAGATTATGCTAAGCAGAGAGACTTTTCTCAAAGAATATTCTGTGTATGTAGTATTGATGTTGAACTTTATCAAAATCAATTACAATAATAAACACAGTGCAACATCCAACTATGTATTGAGACTGTTAACACTACCAGGGGGAAAATGACAAATACTACAAACACCAGTTGAACCCGGGATTCGAACCAGTGACCCTGCAATCGCAATCTGCATTGTAGGCGGGATGCTTAACCACTGGGCTATGGAGCCTCCCAAAGATTATGCTAAGCAGAGAGACTTTTCTCAAAGAATATTCTGTGTATGTAGTATTGTTGTTGAACTTTATCAAAATCAATTACAATAATAAACACAGTGCAACATCCAACTATGTATTGAGACTGTTAACACTACCAGGTGGAAAATGACAAATACTACAAACACCAGTTGAACCTGGGATTCGAACCAGTGACCCTGCAATCACCATCTGCATTGTAGGCGGGATACTTAACCACTGGGCTATGGAGCCTCCCGAAGATTATGCTAAGCAGAGAGACTTTTCTCAAAGAATATTCTGTGTATGTAGTATTGATGTTGAACTTTATCAAAATCAATTACAATAATAAACACAGTGCAACATCCAACTATGTATTGAGACTGTTAACACTATCAGGTGGAAAATGACAAATACTACAAACACCAGTTGAACCCGGGATTCGAACCAGTGACCCTGCAATCACCATCTGCATTGTAGGTGGGATACTTAACCACTGGGCTATGGAGCCTCCCAAAGATTATGCTAAGCAGAGAGACTTTTCTCAAAGAATATTCTGTGTATGTAGTATTGATGTTGAACTTTATCAAAATCAATTACAATAATAAACACAGTGCAACATCCAACTATGTATTGAGACTGTTAACACTACCAGGTGGAAAATGACAAATACTACAAACACCAGTTGAACCCGGGATTCGAACCAGTGACCCTGCAATCGCAATCTGCATTGTAGGCGGGATGCTTAACCACTGGGCTATGGAGCCTCCCAAAGAATATGCTAAGCAGAGAGACTTTTCTCAAAGAATATTCTGTGTATGTAGTATTGATGTTGAACTTTATCAAAATCAATTACAATAATAAACACAGTGCAACATCCAACTATGTATTGAGACTGTTAACACTACCAGGTGGAAAATGACAAATACTACAAACACCAGTTGAACCTGGGATTCGAACCACTGACCCTGCAATCACCATCTGCATTGTAGGCGGGATACTTAACCACTGGGCTATGGAGCCACCCAAAGATTATGCTAAGCAGAGAGACTTTTCTCAAAGAATATTCTGTGTATGTAGTATTGATGTTGAACTTTATCAAAATCAATTACAATAATAAACACAGTGCAACATCCAACTATGTATTGAGACTGTTAACACTACCAGGTGGAAAATGACAAATACTACAAACACCAGTTGAACCTGGGATTCGAACCAGTGAACCTGCAATCACCATCTGCATTGTAGGCGGGATGCTTAACCACTTGGCTATGGAGCCTCCCAAAGATTATGCTAAGCAGAGAGACTTTTCTCAAAGAATATTCTGTGTATGTAGTATTGATGTTGAACTTTATCAAAATCAATTACAATAATAAACACAGTGCAACATCCAACTATGTATTGAGACTGTTAACACTACCAGGTGGAAAATGACAAATACTACAAACACCAGTTGAACCTGTGATTCGAACCAGTGAACTTGCAATCACCATCTGCATTGTAGGCGGGATGCTTAACCACTGGGCTACGGAGCCTCCCAAAGATTATGCTAAGCAGAGAGACTTTTCTCAAAGAATATTCTGTGTATGTAGTATTGATGTTGAACTTTATCAAAATCAATTACAATAATAAACACAGTGCAACATCCAACTATGTATTGAGACTGTTAACACTACCAGGTGGAAAATGACAAATACTACAAACACCAGTTGAACCTGGGATTTGAACCAGTGAAACTGCAATCACCATCTGCACTGTAGGCGGGATGCTTAACCACTGGGCTATGGAGCCTCCCAAAGATTATGCTCAGCAGAGAGACTTTTCTCAAAGAATATTCTGTGTATGTAGTATTGATGTTGAACTTTATCAAAATCAATTACAATAATAAACACAGTGCAACATCCAACTATGTATTGAGACTGTTAACACTACCAGGTGGAAAATGACAAATACTACAAACACCAGTTGAATCTGGGATTCGAACCAGTGAAACTGCAATCACCATCTGCATTGTAGGCGGGATGCTTAACCACTGGGCTATGGAGCCTCCCAAAGATTATGCTAAGCAGAGAGACTTTTCTCAAAGAATATTCTGTGTATGTAGTATTGATGTTGAACTTTATCAAAATCAATTACAATAATAAACACAGTGCAACATCCAACTATGTATTGAGACTGTTAACACTACCAGGTGGAAAATGACAAATACTACAAACACCAGTTGAACCTGGGATTCGAACCAGTGACCCTGCAATCACCATCTGCATTGTAGGCGGGATACTTAACCACTGGGCTATGGAGCCTCCCAAAGATCATGCTAAGCAGAGAGACTTTTCTCAAAGAATATTCTGTGTATGTAGTATTGATGTTGAACTTCATCAAAATCAATTACAATAATAAACACAGTGCAACATCCAACTATGTATTGAGACTGTTAACACTACCAGGTGGAAAATGACAAATACTACAAACACCAGTTGAACCTGGGATTCGAACCAGTGAACCTGCAATCACCATCTGCATTGTAGGCGGGATGCTTAACCACTTGGCTATGGAGCCTCCCAAAGATTATGCTAAGCAGAGAGACTTTTCTCAAAGAATATTCTGTGTATGTAGTATTGATGTTGAACTTTATCAAAATCAATTACAATAATAAACACAGTGCAACATCCAACTATGTATTTAGACTGTTAACACTACCAGGTGGAAAATGACAAATACTACAAACACCAGTTGAACTTGGGATTCGAACCAGTGAACTTGCAATCACCATCAGCATTGTAGGCGGGATGCTTAACCACTGGGCTACGGAGCCTCCCAAAGATTATACTAAGCAGAGAGACTTTTCTCAAAGAATATTCTGTGTATGTAGTATTGATGTTGAACTTTATCAAAATCAATTACAATAATAAACACAGTGCAACATCCAACTATGTATTGAGACTGTTAACACTACCAGGTGGAAAATGACAAATACTACAAACACCAGTTGAACCTGGGATTCGAACCAGTGAAACTGCAATCACCATCTGCATTGTAGGCGGGATGCTTAACCACTGGGCTATGGAGCCTCCCAAAGATTATGCTAAGCAGAGAGACTTTTCTCAAAGAATATTCTGTGTATGTAGTATTGATGTTGAACTTTATCAAAATCAATTACAATAATAAACACAGTGCAACATCCAACTATGTATTGAGACTGTTAACACTATCAGGTGGAAAATGACAAATACTACAAACACCAGTTGAACCCGGGATTCGAACCAGTGAACCTGCAATCACCATCTGCATTGTAGGCGGGATGCTTAACCACTGGGCTATGGAGCCTCCCAAAGATTATGCTAAGCAGAGAGACTTTTCTCAAAGAATATTCTGTGTATGTAGTATTGATGTTGAACTTTATCAAAATCAATTACAATAATAAACACAGTGCAACATCCAACTATGTATTGAGACTGTTAACACTACCAGGT
The DNA here is from genome assembly GCF_028390025.1 of Pseudophryne corroboree. Classification (NCBI taxonomy): domain Eukaryota; kingdom Metazoa; phylum Chordata; class Amphibia; order Anura; family Myobatrachidae; genus Pseudophryne; species Pseudophryne corroboree. Next base: position 33,084 of record NW_026967843.1, on the reverse strand, counting down.
GGAAAATGACAAATACTACAAACACCAGTTGAACCCGGGATTCGAACCAGTGACCCTGCAATCGCAATCTGCATTGTAGGCGGGATGCTTAACCACTGGGCTATGGAGCCTCCCAAAGATTATGCTAAGCAGAGAGACTTTTCTCAAAGAATATTCTGTGTATGTAGTATTGATGTTGAACTTTATCAAAATCAATTACAATAATAAACACAGTGCAACATCCAACTATGTATTGAGACTGTTAACACTACCAGGTGGAAAATGACAAATACTACAAACACCAGTTGAACTTGGGATTCGAACCAGTGAACCTGCAATCACCATCTGCATTGTAGGCGGGATGCTTAACCACTTGGATATGGAGCCTCCCAAAGATTATGCTAAGCAGAGAGACTTTTCTCAAAGAATATTCTGTGTATGTAGTATTGATGTTGAACTTTATCAAAATCAATTACAATAATAAACACAGTGCAACATCCAACTATGTATTGAGACTGTTAACACTACCAGGTGGAAAATGACAAATATTACAAACACCAGTTGAACCTGGGATTCGAACCAGAGAACTTGCAATCACCATCTGCATTGTAGGCGGGATGCTTAACCACTGGGCTACGGAGCCTCCCAAAGATTATGCTAAGCAGAGAGACTTTTCTCAAAGAATATTCTGTGTATGTAGTATTGATGTTGAACTTTATCAAAATCAATTACAATAATAAACACAGTGCAACATCCAACTATGTATTGAGACTGTTAACACTATCAGGTGGAAAATGACAAATACTACAAACACCAGTTGAACCCAGGATTCGAACCAGTGACCCTGCAATCACCATCTGCATTGTAGGCGGGATACTTAACCACTGGGCTATGGAGCCTCCCAAAGATTATGCTAAGCAGAGAGACTTTTCTCAAAGAATATTCTGTGTATGTAGTATTGATGTTGAACTTTATCAAAATCAATTACAATAATAAACACAGTGCAACATCCAACTATGTATTGAGACTGTTATCACTACCAGGTGGAAAATGACAAATACTACAAACACCAGTTGAACCTGGGATTCGAACCAGTGAACTTGCAATCACCATCTGCATTGTAGGTGGGATGCTTAACCACTGGGCTACGGAGCCTCCCAAAGATTATGCTAAGCAGAGAGACTTTTCTCAAAGAATATTCTGTGTATGTAGTGTTGATGTTGAACTTTATCAAAATCAATTACAATAATAAACACAGTGCAACATCCAACTATGTATTGAGACTTTTAACACTATCAGGTGGAAAATGACAAATACTACAAACACCAGTTGAACCCAGGATTCGAACCAGTGACCCTGCAATCACCATCTGCATTGTAGGCGGGATACTTAACCACTGGGCTATGGAGCCTCCCAAAGATTATGCTAAGCAGAGAGACTTTTCTCAAAGAATATTCTGTGTATGTAGTATTGATGTTGAACTTTATCAAAATCAATTACTATAATAAACACAGTGCAACATCCAACTATGTATTGAGACTGTTAACACTATCAGGTGGAAAATGACAAATACTACAAACACCAGTTGAACATGGGATTCTAACCAGTGACCCTGCAATCACCATCTGCATTAGTAGGCGGGATGCTTAACCACTGGGCTATGGAGCCTCCCAAAGATTATGCTAAGCAGAGAGACTTTTCTCAAAGAATATTCTGTGTATGTAGTATTGTTGTTGAACTTTATCAAAATCAATTACAATAATAAACACAGTGCAACATCCAACTATGTATTGAGACTGTTAACACTACCAGGTGGAAAATGACAAATACTACAAACACCAGTTGAACCTGGGATTCGAACCAGTGACCCTGCAATCACCATCTGCATTGTAGGCGGGATACTTAACCACTGGGCTATGGAGCCTCCCGAAGATTATTCTAAGCAGAGAGACTTTTCTCAAAGAATATTCTGTGTATGTAGTATTGATGTTGAACTTTATCAAAATCAATTACAATAATAAACACAGTGGAACATCCAACTATGTATTGAGACTGTTAACACTATCAGGTGGAAAATGACAAATACTACAAACACCAGTTGAACCCGGGATTCGAACCAGTGACCCTGCAATCACCATCTGCATTGTAGGTGGAATACTTAACCACTGGGCTATGGAGCCTCCCAAAGATTATGCTAAGCAGAGAGACTTTTCTCAAAGAATATTCTGTGTATGTAGTATTGATGTTGAACTTTATCAAAATCAATTACAATAATAAACACAGTGCAACATCCAACTATGTATTGAGACTGTTAACACTACCAGGTGGAAAATGACAAATACTACAAACACCAGTTGAACCTGGGATTCGAACCACTGACCCTGCAATCACCATCTGCATTGTAGGCAGGATACTTAACCACTGGGCTATGGAGCCACCCAAAGATTATGCTAAGCAGAGAGACTTTTCTCAAAGAATATTCTGTGTATGTAGTATTGATGTTGAACTTTATCAAAATCAATTACAATAATAAACACAGTGCAACATCCAACTATGTATTGAGACTGTTAACACTACCAGGTGGAAAATGACAAATACTACAAACTCCAGTTGAACCTGGGATTCGAACCAGTGAACCTGCAATCACCATCTGCATTGTAGGCGGGATGCTTAACCACTTGGCTATGGAGCCTCCCAAAGATTATGCTAAGCAGAGAGACTTTTCTCAAAGAATATTCTGTGTATGTAGTATTGATGTTGAACTTTATCAAAATCAATTACAATAATAAACACAGTGCAACATCCAACTATGTATTGAGACTGTTAACACTACCAGGTGGAAAATGACAAATACTACAAACACCAGTTGAACCTGTGATTCGAACCAGTGAACTTGCAATCACCATCTGCATTGTAGGCGGGATGCTTAACCACTGGGCTACGGAGCCTCCCAAAGATTATGCTAAGCAGAGAGACTTTTCTCAAAGAATATTCTGTGTATGTAGTATTGATGTTGAACTTTATCAAAATCAATTACAATAATAAACACAGTGCAACATCCAACTATGTATTGAGACTGTTAACACTACCAGGTGGAAAATGACAAATACTACAAACACCAGTTGAACCTGGGATTTGAACCAGTGAAACTGCAATCACCATCTGCACTGTAGGCGGGATGCTTAACCACTGGGCTATGGAGCCTCCCAAAGATTATGCTAAGCAGAGAGACTTTTCTCAAAGAATATTCTGTGTATGTAGTATTGATGTTGAACTTTATCAAAATCAATTACAATAATAAACACAGTGCAACATCCAACTATGTATTGAGACTGTTAACACTACCAGGTGGAAAATGACAAATACTACAAACACCAGTTGAACCTGGGATTCGAACCAGTGAAACTGCAATCACCATCTGCATTGTAGGCGGGATGCTTAACCACTGGGCTATGGAGCCTCCCAAAGATTATGCTAAGCAGAGAGACTTTTCTCAAAGAATATTCTGTGTATGTAGTATTGATGTTGAACTTTATCAAAATCAATTACAATAATAAACACAGTGCAACATCCAACTATGTATTGAGACTGTTAACACTACCAGGTGGAAAATGACAAATACTACAAACACCAGTTGAACCTGGGATTCGAACCAGTGACCCTGCAATCACCATCTGCATTGTAGGCGGGATACTTAACCACTGGGCTATGGAGCCTCCCAAAGATTATGCTAAGCAGAGAGACTTTTCTCAAAGAATATTCTGTGTATGTAGTATTGATGTTGAACTTTATCAAAATCAATTACAATAATAAACACAGTGCAACATCCAACTATGTATTGAGACTGTTAACACTACCAGGTGGAAAATGACAAATACTACAAACACCAGTTGAACTTGGGATTCGAACCAGTGAACTTGCAATCACCATCAGCATTGTAGGCGGGATGCTTAACCACTGGGCTACGGAGCCTCCCAAAGATTATGCTAAGCAGAGAGACTTTTCTCAAAGAATATTCTGTGTATGTAGTATTGATGTTGAACTTTATCAAAATCAATTACAATAATAAACACAGTGCAACATCCAACTATGTATTGAGACTGTTAACACTACCAGGTGGAAAATGACAAATACTACAAACACCAGTTGAACCTGGGATTCGAACCAGTGAAACTGCAATCACCATCTGCATTGTAGGCGGGATGCTTAACCACTGGGCTATGGAGCCTCCCAAAGATTATGCTAAGCAGAGAGACTTTTCTCAAAGAATATTCTGTGTATGTAGTATTGATGTTGAACTTTATCAAAATCAATTACAATAATAAACACAGTGCAACATCCAACTATGTATTGAGACTGTTAACACTACCAGGTGGAAAATGACAAATACTACAAACACCAGTTGAACCTGGGATTTGAACCAGTGAACCTGCAATCACCATCTGCATTGTAGGTGGGATGCTTAACCACTGGGCTATGGAGCCTCCCAAAGATTATGCTAAGCAGAGAGACTTTTCTCAAAGAATATTCTGTGTATGTAGTATTGATGTTGAACTTTATCAAAATCAATTACAATAATAAACACAGTGCAACATCCAACTATGTATTGAGACTGTTAACACTATCAGGTGGAAAATGACAAATACTACAAACACCAGTTGAACCCGGGATTCGAACCAGTGAACCTGCAATCACCATCTGCATTGTAGGCGGGATGCTTAACCACTGGGCTATGGAGCCTCCCAAAGATTATGCTAAGCAGAGAGACTTTTCTCAAAGAATATTCTGTGTATGTAGTATTGATGTTGAACTTTATCAAAATCAATTACAATAATAAACACAGTGCAACATCCAACTATGTATTGAGACTGTTAACACTACCAGGTGGAAAATGACAAATACTACAAACACCAGTTGAACCCGGGATTCGAACCAGTGACCCTGCAATCGCAATCTGCATTGTAGGCGGGATGCTTAACCACTGGGCTATGGAGCCTCCCAAAGATTATGCTAAGCAGAGAGACTTTTCTCAAAGAATATTCTGTGTATGTAGTATTGATGTTGAACTTTATCAAAATCAATTACAATAATAAACACAGTGCAACATCCAACTATGTATTGAGACTGTTAACACTACCAGGTGGAAAATGACAAATACTACAAACACCAGTTGAACTTGGGATTCGAACCAGTGAACCTGCAATCACCATCTGCATTGTAGGCGGGATGCTTAACCACTTGGATATGGAGCCTCCCAAAGATTATGCTAAGCAGAGAGACTTTTCTCAAAGAATATTCTGTGTATGTAGTATTGATGTTGAACTTTATCAAAATCAATTACAATAATAAACACAGTGCAACATCCAACTATGTATTGAGACTGTTAACACTATCAGGTGGAAAATGACAAATACTACAAACACCAGTTGAACCCAGGATTCGAACCAGTGACCCTGCAATCACCATCTGCATTGTAGGCAGGATACTTAACCACTGGGCTATGGAGCCTCCCAAAGATTATGCTAAGCAGAGAGACTTTTCTCAAAGAATATTCTGTGTATGTAGTATTGATGTTGAACTTTATCAAAATCAATTACAATAATAAACACAGTGCAACATCCAACTATGTATTGAGACTGTTATCACTACCAGGTGGAAAATGACAAATACTACAAACACCAGTTGAACCTGGGATTCGAACCAGTGAACTTGCAATCACCATCTGCATTGTAGGCGGGATGCTTAACCACTGGGCTACGGAGCCTCCCAAAGATTATGCTAAGCAGAGAGACTTTTCTCAAAGAATATTCTGTGTATGTAGTGTTGATGTTGAACTTTATCAAAATCAATTACAATAATAAACACAGTGCAACATCCAACTATGTATTGAGACTGTTAACACTATCAGGTGGAAAATGACAAATACTACAAACACCAGTTGAACCCAGGATTCGAACCAGTGACCCTGCAATCACCATCTGCATTGTAGGCGGGATACTTAACCACTGGGCTATGGAGCCTCCCAAAGATTATGCTAAGCAGAGAGACTTTTCTCAAAGAATATTCTGTGTATGTAGTATTGATGTTGAACTTTATCAAAATCAATTACTATAATAAACACAGTGCAACATCCAACTATGTATTGAGACTGTTAACACTATCAGGTGGAAAATGACAAATACTACAAACACCAGTTGAACATGGGATTCTAACCAGTGACCCTGCAATCACCATCTGCATTAGTAGGCGGGATGCTTAACCACTGGGCTATGGAGCCTCCCAAAGATTATGCTAAGCAGAGAGACTTTTCTCAAAGAATATTCTGTGTATGTAGTATTGATGTTGAACTTTATCAAAATCAATTACAATAATAAACACAGTGCAACATCCAACTATGTATTGAGACTGTTAACACTACCAGGTGGAAAATGACAAATACTACAAACACCAGTTGAACCTGGGATTCGAACCAGTGAACCTGCAATCACCATCTGCATTGTAGGTGGGATGCTTAACCACTGGGCTATGGAGCCTCCCAAAGATTAAGCTAAGCAGAGAGACTTTTCTCAAAGAATATTCTGTGTATGTAGTATTGATGTTGAACTTTATCAAAATCAATTACAATAATAAACACAGTGCAACATCCAACTATGTATTGAGACTGTTAACACTATCAGGTGGAAAATGACAAATACTACAAACACCAGTTGAACCTGGGATTCGAACCAGTGAACCTGCAATCACCATCTGCATTGTAGGTGGGATGCTTAACCACTGGGCTATGGAGCCTCCCAAAGATTAAGCTAAGCAGAGAGACTTTTCTCAAAGAATATTCTGTGTATGTAGTATTGATGTTGAACTTTATCAAAATCAATTACAATAATAAACACAGTGCAACATCCAACTATGTATTGAGACTGTTAACACTATCAGGTGGAAAATGACAAATACTACAAACACCAGTTTAACCTGGGATTCGAACCAGTGAACCTGCAATCACCATCTGCATTGTAGGTGGAATGCTTAACCACTGGGCTATGGAGCCTCCCAAAGATTATGCTAAGCAGAGAGACTTTTCTCAAAGAATATTCTGTGTATGTAGTATTGATGTTGAACTTTATCAAAATCAATTACAATAATAAACACAGTGCAACATCCAACTATGTATTGAGAGTGTTAACACTACCAGGTGGAAAATGACAAATACTACAAACACCAGTTTAACCTGGGATTCGAACCAGTGAACCTGCAATCACCATCTGCATTGTAGGTGGGATGCTTAACCACTGGGCTATGGAGCCTCCCAAAGATTATGCTAAGCAGAGAGACTTTTCTCAAAGAATATTCTGTGTATGTAGTATTGATGTTGAACTTTATCAAAATCAATTACAATAATAAACACAGTGCAACATCCAACTATGTATTGAGACTGTTATCACTACCAGGTGGAAAATGACAAATACTACAAACACCAGTTGAACCTGGGATTCGAACCAGTGAACTTGCAATCACCATCTGCATTGTAGGCGGGATGCTTAACCACTGGGCTACGGAGCCTCCCAAAGATTATGCTAAGCAGAGAGACTTTTCTCAAAGAATATTCTGTGTATGTAGTGTTGATGTTGAACTTTATCAAAATCAATTACAATAATAAACACAGTGCAACATCCAACTATGTATTGAGACTGTTAACACTATCAGGTGGAAAATGACAAATACTACAAACACCAGTTGAACCCAGGATTCGAACCAGTGACCCTGCAATCACCATCTGCATTGTAGGCGGGATACTTAACCACTGGGCTATGGAGCCTCCCAAAGATTATGCTAAGCAGAGAGACTTTTCTCAAAGAATATTCTGTGTATGTAGTATTGATGTTGAACTTTATCAAAATCAATTACTATAATAAACACAGTGCAACATCCAACTATGTATTGAGACTGTTAACACTATCAGGTGGAAAATGACAAATACTACAAACACCAGTTGAACATGGGATTCTAACCAGTGACCCTGCAATCACCATCTGCATTAGTAGGCGGGATGCTTAACCACTGGGCTATGGAGCCTCCCAAAGATTATGCTAAGCAGAGAGACTTTTCTCAAAGAATATTCTGTGTATGTAGTATTGATGTTGAACTTTATCAAAATCAATTACAATAATAAACACAGTGCAACATCCAACTATGTATTGAGACTGTTAACACTACCAGGTGGAAAATGACAAATACTACAAACACCAGTTGAACCTGGGATTCGAACCAGTGAACCTGCAATCACCATCTGCATTGTAGGTGGGATGCTTAACCACTGGGCTATGGAGCCTCCCAAAGATTAAGCTAAGCAGAGAGACTTTTCTCAAAGAATATTCTGTGTATGTAGTATTGATGTTGAACTTTATCAAAATCAATTACAATAATAAACACAGTGCAACATCCAACTATGTATTGAGACTGTTAACACTATCAGGTGGAAAATGACAAATACTACAAACACCAGTTTAACCTGGGATTCGAACCAGTGAACCTGCAATCACCATCTGCATTGTAGGTGGAATGCTTAACCACTGGGCTATGGAGCCTCCCAAAGATTATGCTAAGCAGAGAGACTTTTCTCAAAGAATATTCTGTGTATGTAGTATTGATGTTGAACTTTATCAAAATCAATTACAATAATAAACACAGTGCAACATCCAACTATGTATTGAGAGTGTTAACACTACCAGGTGGAAAATGACAAATACTACAAACACCAGTTTAACCTGGGATTCGAACCAGTGAACCTGCAATCACCATCTGCATTGTAGGTGGGATGCTTAACCACTGGGCTATGGAGCCTCCCAAAGATTATGCTAAGCAGAGAGACTTTTCTCAAAGAATATTCTGTGTATGTAGTATTGATGTTGAACTTTATCAAAATCAATTACAATAATAAACACAGTGCAACATCCAACTATGTATTGAGACTGTTAACACTATCAGGTGGAAAATGACAAATACTACAAACACCAGTTGAACCCGGGATTCGAACCAGTGAACTTGCAATCACCATCTGCATTGTAGGCGGGATGCTTAACCACTGGGCTATGGAGCCTCCCAAAGATTATGCTAAGCAGAGAGACTTTTCTCAAAGAATATTCTGTGTATGTAGTATTGATGTTGAACTTTATCAAAATCAATTACAATAATAAACACAGTGCAACATCCAACTATGTATTGAGACTGTTAACACTACCGGGTGGAAAATGACAAATACTACAAACACCAGTTGAACCCGGGATTTGAACCAGTGATCCTGCAATCGCAATCTGCATTGTAGGCGGGATGCTTAACCACTGGGCTATGGAGCCTCCCAAAGATTATGCTAAGCAGAGAGACTTTTCTCAAAGAATATTCTGTGTATGTAGTATTGATGTTGAACTTTATCAAAATCAATTACAATAATAAACACAGTGCAACATCCAACTATGTATTGAGACTGTTAACACTACCAGGTGGAAAATGACAAATACTACAAACACCAGTTTAACCTGGGATTTGAACCAGTGAACCTGCAATCACCATCTGCATTGTAGGCAGGATGCTTAACCACTGGGCTATGGAGCCTCCCAAAGATTATTCTAAGCAGAGAGACTTTTCTCAAAGAATATTCTGTGTATGTAGTATTGATGTTGAACTTTATCAAAATCAATTACAATAATAAACACAGTGCAACATCCAACTATGTATTGAGACTGTTAACACTATCAGGTGGAAAATGACAAATACTACAAACACCAGTTGAACCTGGGATTCGAACCAGTGACCCTGCAATCACCATCTGCATTGTAGGCGGGATACTTAACCACTGGGCTATGGAGCCTCCCAAAGATTATGCTAAGCAGAGAGACTTTTCTCAAAGAATATTCTGTGTATGTAGTATTGATGTTGAACTTTATCAAAATCAATTACAATAATAAACACAGTGCAACATCCAACTATGTATTGAGACTGTTAACACTACCAGGTGGAAAATGACAAATACTACAAACACCAGTTGAACCTGGGATTCGAACCAGTGAACTTGCAATCACCATCTGCATTGTAGGCGGGATGCTTAACCACTGGGCTACGGAGCCTCCCAAAGATTATGCTAAGCAGAGAGACTTTTCTCAAAGAATATTCTGTGTATGTAGTGTTGATGTTGAACTTTATCAAAATCAATTACAATAATAAACACAGTGCAACATCCAACTATGTATTGAGACTGTTAACACTATCAGGTGGAAAATGACAAATACTACAAACACCAGTTGAACCCAGGATTCGAACCAGTGACCCTGCAATCACCATCTGCATTGTAGGCGGGATACTTAACCACTGGGCTATGGAGCCTCCCAAAGATTATGCTAAGCAGAGAGACTTTTCTCAAAGAATATTCTGTGTATGTAGTATTGATGTTGAACTTTATCAAAATCAATTACTATAATAAACACAGTGCAACATCCAACTATGTATTGAGACTGTTAACACTATCAGGTGGAAAATGACAAATACTACAAACACCAGTTGAACATGGGATTCTAACCAGTGACCCTGCAATCATCATCTGCATTAGTAGGCGGGATGCTTAACCACTGGGCTATGGAGCCTCCCAAAGATTATGCTAAGCAGAGAGACTTTTCTCAAAGAATATTCTGTGTATGTAGTATTGATGTTGAACTTTATCAAAATCAATTACAATAATAAACACAGTGCAACATCCAACTATGTATTGAGACTGTTAACACTACCAGGTGGAAAATAACAAATACTACAGACACCAGTTGAACCTGGGATTCGAACCAGTGAACCTGCAATCACCATCTGCATTGTAGGTGGGATGCTTAACCACTGGGCTATGGAGCCTCCCAAAGATTAAGCTAAGCAGAGAGACTTTTCTCAAAGAATATTCTGTGTATGTAGTATTGATGTTGAACTTTATCAAAATCAATTACAATAATAAACACAGTGCAACATCCAACTGTGTATTGAGACTGTTAACACTACCAGGTGGAAAATGACAAATACTACAAACACCAGTTGAACCTGGGATTTGAACCAGTGAAACTGCAATCACCATCTGCATTGTAGGTGGAATGCTTAACCACTGGGCTATGGAGCCTCCCAAAGATTATGCTAAGCAGAGAGACTTTTCTCAAAGAATATTCTGTGTATGTAGTATTGATGTTGAACTTTATCAAAATCAATTACAATAATAAACACAGTGCAACATCCAACTATGTATTGAGAGTGTTAACACTACCAGGTGGAAAATGACAAATACTACAAACACCAGTTTAACCTGGGATTCGAACCAGTGAACCTGCAATCACCATCTGCATTGTAGGTGGGATGCTTAACCACTGGGCTATGGAGCCTCCCAAAGATTATGCTAAGCAGAGAGACTTTTCTCAAAGAATATTCTGTGTATGTAGTATTGATGTTGAACTTTATCAAAATCAATTACAATAATAAACACAGTGCAACATCCAACTATGTATTGAGACTGTTAACACTACCGGGTGGAAAATGACAAATACTACAAACACCAGTTGAACCCGGGATTTGAACCAGTGACCCTGCAATCGCAATCTGCATTGTAGGCGGGATGCTTAACCACTGGGCTATGGAGCCTCCCAAAGATTATGCTAAGCAGAGAGACTTTTCTCAAAGAATATTCTGTGTATGTAGTATTGATGTTGAACTTTATCAAAATCAATTACAATAATAAACAGTGCAACATCCAACTATGTATTGAGACTGTTAACACTACCAGGTGGAAAATGACAAATACTACAAACACCAGTTTAACCTGGGATTTGAACCAGTGAACCTGCAATCACCATCTGCATTGTAGGCAGGATGCTTAACCACTGGGCTATGGAGCCTCCCAAAGATTATGCTAAGCAGAGAGACTTTTCTCAAAGAATATTCTGTGTATGTAGTATTGATGTTGAACTTTATCAAAATCAATTACAATAATAAACACAGTGCATCATCCAACTATGTATTGAGACTGTTAACACTACCAGGTGGAAAATGACAAATACTACAAACACCAGTTGAACCTGGGATTCGAACCAGTGAAACTGCAATCACCATCTGCATTGTAGGCGGGATGCTTAACCACTGGGCTATGGAGCCTCCCAAAGATTATGCTAAGCAGAGAGACTTTTCTCAAAGAATATTCTGTGTATGTAGTATTGATGTTGAACTTTATCAAAATCAATTACAATAATAAACACAGTGCAACATCCAACTATGTATTGAGACTGTTAACACTACCAGGTGGAAAATGACAAATACTACAAACACCAGTTGAACCTGGGATTCAGAACCAGTGAAACTGCAATCACCATCTGCATTGTTGGCGGGATGCTTAACCACTGGGCTATGTAGCCTCCCAAAGATTATGCTAAGCAGAGAGACTTTTCTCAAAGAATATTCTGTGTATGTAGTATTGATGTTGAACTTTATCAAAATCAATTACAATAATAAACAGTGCAACATCCAACTATGTATTGAGACTGTTAACACTACCAGGTGGAAAATGACAAATACTACAAACACCAGTTTAACCTGGGATTTGAACCAGTGAACCTGCAATCACCATCTGCATTGTAGGTGGGATGCTTAACCACTGGGCTATGGAGCCTCCCAAAGATTATGCTAAGCAGAGAGACTTTTCTCAAAGAATATTCTGTGTATGTAGTATTGATGTTGAACTTTATCAAAATCAATTACAATAATAAACACAGTGCAACATCCAACTATGTATTGAGACTGTTAACACTACCAGGTGGAAAATGACAAATACTACAAACACCAGTTGAACCTGGGATTCGAACCAGTGAACCTGCAATCACCATCTGCATTGTAGGCGGGATGCTTAACCACTGGGCTATGGAGCCTCCCAAAAATTATGTTAAGCAGAGAGACTTTTCTCAAAGAATATTCTGTGTATGTAGTATTGATGTTGAACTTTATCAAAATCAATTACAATAATAAACACAGTGCAACATCCAACTATGTATTGAGACTGTTAACACTATCAGGTGGAAAATGACAAATACTACAAACACCAGTTGAACCCAGGATTCGAACCAGTGACCCTGCAATCACCATCTGCATTGTAGGTGGGATGCTTAACCACTGGGCTATGGAGCCTCCCAAAGATTATGCTAAGCAGAGAGACTTTTCTCAAAGAATATTCTGTGTATGTAGTATTGATGTTGAACTTTATCAAAATCAATTACAATAATAAACACAGTGCAATATCCAACTATGTATTGAGACTGTTAACACTATCAGGTGGAAAATGACAAATACTACAAACACCAGTTGAACCTGGGATTCGAACCAGTGAACCTGCAATCACCATCTGCATTGTAGGCGGGATGCTTAACCACTGGGCTATGGAGCCTCCCAAAGATTATGCTAAGCAGAGAGACTTTTCTCAAAGAATATTCTGTGTATGTAGTATTGATGTTGAACTTTATCAAAATCAATTACAATAATAAACACAGTGCAACATCCAACTATGTATTGAGACTGTTAACACTATCAGGTGGAAAATGACAAATACTACAAACACCAGTTAAACCTGGGATTCGAACCAGTGAACCTGCAATCACCATCTGCATTGTAGGCGGGATGCTTAACCACTGGGCTATGGAGCCTCCCAAAGATTATGCTAAGCAGAGAGACTTTTCTCAAAGAATATTCTGTGTATGTAGTATTGATGTTGAACTTTATCAAAATCAATTACAATAATAAACACAGTGCAACATCCAACTATGTATTGAGACTGTTAACACTACCAGGTGGAAAATGACAAATACTACAAACACCAGTTGAACCTGGGATTCGAACCAGTGACCCTGCAATCACCATCTGCATTGTAGGCGGGATACTTAACCACTGGGCTATGGAGCCTCCCGAAGATTATGCTAAGCAGAGAGACTTTTCTCAAAGAATATTCTGTGTATGTAGTATTGATGTTGAACTTTATCAAAATCAATTACAATAATAAACACAGTGCAATATCCAACTATGTATTGAGACTGTTAACACTATCAGGTGGAAAATGACAAATACTACAAACACCAGTTGAACCTGGGATTCGAACCAGAGAAACTGCAATCACCATCTGCATTGTAGGCGGGATGCTTAACCACTGGGCTATGGAGCCTCCCAAAGATTATGCTAAGCAGAGAGACTTTTCTCAAAGAATATTCTGTGTATGTAGTATTGATGTTGAACTTTATCAAAATCAATTACAATAATAAACACAGTGCAACATCCAACTATGTATTGAGACTGTTAACACTATCAGGTGGAAAATGACAAATACTACAAACACCAGTTGAACCCGGGATTCGAACCAGTGAACCTGCAATCACCATCTGCATTGTAGGCGGGATGCTTAACTACTGGGCTACGTAGCCTCCCAAAGATTATGCTAAGCAGAGAGACTTTTCTCAAAGAATATTCTGTGTATGTAGTATTGATGTTGAACTTTATCAAAATCAATTACAATAATAAACACAGTGCAACATCCAACTATGTATTGAGACTGTTAACACTACCAGGTGGAAAATGACAAATACTACAAACACCAGTTGAACCTGGGATTTGAACCAGTGACCCTGCAATCACCATCTGCATTGTAGGCGGGATACTTAACCACTGGGCTATGGAGCCTCCCGAAGATTATGCTAAGCAGAGAGACTTTTCTCAAAGAATATTCTGTGTATGTAGTATTGATGTTGAACTTTATCAAAATCAATTACAATAATAAACACAGTGCAACATCCAACTATGTATTGAGACTGTTAACACTATCAGGTGGAAAATGACAAATACTACTAACACCAGTTGAACCCGGGATTCGAACCAGTGACCCTGCAATCACCATCTGCATTGTAGGCGGGATACTTAACCACTGGGCTATGGAGCCTCCCAAAGATTATGCTAAGCAGAGAGACTTTTCTCAAAGAATATTCTGTGTATGTAGTATTGATGTTGAACTTTATCAAAATCAATTACAATAATAAACACAGTGCAACATCCAACTATGTATTGAGACTGTTAACACTACCAGGTGGAAAATGACAAATACTACAAACACCAGTTGAACCCGGGATTCGAACCAGTGACCCTGCAATCGCAATCTGCATTGTAGGCGGGATGCTTAACCACTGGGCTATGGAGCCTCCCAAAGATTATGCTAAGCAGAGAGACTTTTCTCAAAGAATATTCTGTGTATGTAGTATTGATGTTGAACTTTATCAAAATCAATTACAATAATAAACACAGTGCAACATCCAACTATGTATTGAGACTGTTAACACTACCAGGTGGAAAATGACAAATACTACAAACACCAGTTGAACCTGGGATTCGAACCAGTGACCCTGCAATCACCATCTGCATTAGTAGGCGGGATGTTTAACCACTGGGCTATGGAGCCTCCCAAAGATTATGCTAAGCAGAGAGACTTTTCTCAAAGAATATTCTGTGTATGTAGTATTGATGTTGAACTTTATCAAAATCAATTACAATAATAAACACAGTGCAACATCCAACTATGTATTGAGACTGTTAACACTACCAGGTGGAAAATGACAAATACTACAAACACCAGTTGAACCTGGGATTCGAACCAGTGACCCTGCAATCACCATCTGCATTAGTAGGCGGGATGCTTAACCACTGGGCTATGGAGCCTCCCAAAGATTATGCTAAGCAGAGAGACTTTTCTCAAAGAATATTCTGTGTATGTAGTATTGATGTTGAACTTTATCAAAATCAATTACAATAATAAACACAGTGCAACATCCAACTATGTATTGAGACTGTTAACACTACCAGGTGGAAAATGACAAATACTACAAACACCAGTTGAACCTGGGATTCGAACCAGTGACCCTGCAATCACCATCTGTATTGTAGGCGGGATACTTAAACACTGGGCTATGGAGCCTCCCGAAGATTATGCTAAGCAGAGAGACTTTTCTCAAAGAATATTCTGTGTATGTAGTATTGATGTTGAACTTTATCAAAATCAATTACAATAATAAACACAGTGCAACATCCAACTATGTATTGAGACTGTTAACACTACCAGGTGGAAAATGACAAATACTACAAACACCAGTTGAACCTGGGATTCGAACCAGTGACCCTGCAATCACCATCTGCATTAGTAGGCAGGATGCTTAACCACTGGGCTATGGAGCCTCCCAAAGATTATGCTAAGCAGAGAGACTTTTCTCAAAGAATATTCTGTGTATGTAGTATTGATGTTGAACTTTATCAAAATCAATTACAATAATAAACACAGTGCAACATCCAACTATGTATTGAGACTGTTAACACTACCAGGTGGAAAATGACAAATACTACAAACACCAGTTGAACCTGGGATTCGAACCAGTGACCCTGCAATCACCATCTGTATTGTAGGCGGGATACTTAACCACTGGGCTATGGAGCCTCCCGAAGATTATGCTAAGCAGAGAGACTTTTCTCAAAGAATATTCTGTGTATGTAGTATTGATGTTGAACTTTATCAAAATCAATTACAATAATAAACACAGTGCAACATCCAACTATGTATTGAGACTGTTAACACTACCAGGTGGAAAATGACAAATACTACAAACACCAGTTGAACCTGGGATTCGAACCAGTGAACCTGCAATCACCATCTGCATTGTAGGCGGGATGCTTAACTACTGGGCTACGTAGCCTCCCAAAGATTATGCTAAGCAGAGAGACTTTTCTCAAAGAATATTCTGTGTATGTAGTATTGATGTTGAACTTTATCAAAATCAATTACAATAATAAACACAGTGCAACATCCAACTATGTATTGAGACTGTTAACACTACCAGGTGGAAAATGACAAATACTACAAACACCAGTTGAACCTGGGATTCGAACCAGTGACCCTGCAATCGCAATCTGCATTGTAGGCGGGATGCTTAACCACTGGGCTATGGAGCCTCCCAAAGATTATGCTAAGCAGAGAGACATTTCTCAAAGAATATTCTGTGTATGTAGTATTGATGTTGAACTTTATCAAAATCAATTACAATAATAAACACAGTGCAACATCCAACTATGTATTGAGACTGTTAACACTACCAGGTGGAAAATGACAAATACTACAAACACCAGTTGAACCTGGGATTCGAACCAGTGACCCTGCAATCACCATCTGCATTGTAGGCGGGATACTTAACCACTGGGCTATGGAGCCTCCCGAAGATTATGCTAAGCAGAGAGACTTTTCTCAAAGAATATTCTGTGTATGTAGTATTGATGTTGAACTTTATCAAAATCAATTACAATAATAAACACAGTGCAATATCCAACTATGTATTGAGACTGTTAACACTATCAGGTGGAAAATGACAAATACTACAAACACCAGTTGAACCTGGGATTCGAACCAGTGAACCTGCAATCACCATCTGCATTGTAGGCGGGATGCTTAACCACTGGGCTATGGAGCCTCCCAAAGATTATGCTAAGCAGAGAGACTTTTCTCAAAGAATATTCTGTGTATGTAGTATTGATGTTGAACTTTATCAAAATCAATTACAATAATAAACACAGTGCAACATCCAACTATGTATTGAGACTGTTAACACTATCAGGTGGAAAATGACAAATACTACAAACACCAGTTGAACCTGGGATTCAAACCAGTGAACCTGCAATCACCATCTGCATTGTAGGCGGGATGCTTAACCACTGGGCTATGGAGCCTCCCAAAGATTATGCTAAGCAGAGAGACTTTTCTCAAAGAATATTCTGTGTATGTAGTATTGATGTTGAACTTTATCAAAATCAATTACAATAATAAACACAGTGCAACATCCAACTATGTATTGAGACTGTTAACACTACCAGGTGGAAAATGACAAATACTACAAACACCAGTTGAACCTGGGATTCGAACCAGTGACCCTGCAATCACCATCTGCATTGTAGGCGGGATACTTAACCACTGGGCTATGGAGCCTCCCGAAGATTATGCTAAGCAGAGAGACTTTTCTCAAAGAATATTCTGTGTATGTAGTATTGATGTTGAACTTTATCAAAATCAATTACAATAATAAACACAGTGCAACATCCAACTATGTATTGAGACTGTTAACACTATCAGGTGGAAAATGACAAATACTACAAACACCAGTTGAACCCGGGATTCGAACCAGTGACCCTGCAATCACCATCTTCATTGTAGGTGGGATGCTTAACCACTGGGCTATGGAGCCTCCCAAAGATTAAGCTAAGCAGAGAGACTTTTCTCAAAGAATATTCTGTGTATGTAGTATTGATGTTGAACTTTATCAAAATCAATTACAATAATAAACACAGTGCAACATCCAACTATGTATTGAGACTGTTAACACTACCAGGTGGAAAATGACAAATACTACAAACACCAGTTGAACCTGGGATTCGAACCAGTGAAACTGCAATCACCATCTGCATTGTAGGCGGGATGCTTAACCACTGGGCTATGGAGCCTCCCAAAGATTATGCTAAGCAGAGAGACTTTTCTCAAAGAATATTCTGTGTATGTAGTATTGATGTTGAACTTTATCAAAATCAATTACAATAATAAACACAGTGCAACATCCAACTATGTATTGAGACTGTTAACACTACCAGGTGGAAAATGACAAATACTACAAACACCAGTTTAACCTGGGATTCGAACCAGTGAACCTGCAATCACCATCTGCATTGTAGGTGGGATGCTTAACCACTGGGCTATGGAGCCTCCCAAAGATTATGCTAAGCAGAGAGACTTTTCTCAAAGAATATTCTGTGTATGTAGTATTGATGTTGAACTTTATCAAAATCAATTACAATAATAAACACAGTGCAACATCCAACTATGTATTGAGACTGTTAACACTACCAGGTGGAAAATGACAAATACTACAAACACCAGTTTAACCTGGGATTCGAACCAGTGAACCTGCAATCACCATCTGCATTGTAGGCGGGATGCTTAACCACTGGGCTATGGAGCCTCCCAAAGATTATGCTAAGCAGAGAGACTTTTCTCAAAGAATATTCTGTGTATGTAGTATTGATGTTGAACTTTATCAAAATCAATTACAATAATAAACACAGTGCAACATCCAACTATGTATTGAGACTGTTAACACTACCAGGTGGAAAATGACAAATACTACAAACACCAGTTTAACCTGGGATTCGAACCAGTGAACCTGCAATCACCATCTGCATTGTAGGCGGGATGCTTAACCACTGGGCTATGGAGCCTCCCAAAGATTATGCTAAGCAGAGAGACTTTTCTCAAAGAATATTCTGTGTATGTAGTATTGATGTTGAACTTTATCAAAATCAATTACAATAATAAACACAGTGCAACATCCAACTATGTATTGAGACTGTTAACACTACCAGGTGGAAAATGACAAATACTACAAACACCAGTTGAACCTGGGATTCAAACCAGTGACCCTGCAATCACCATCTGCATTGTAGGCGGGATACTTAACCACTGGGCTATGGAGCCTCCCGAAGATTATGCTAAGCAGAGAGACTTTTCTCAAAGAATATTCTGTGTATGTAGTATTGATGTTGAACTTTATCAAAATCAATTACAATAATAAACACAGTGCAACATCCAACTATGTATTGAGACTGTTAACACTATCAGGTGGAAAATGACAAATACTACAAACACCAGTTGAACCCGGGATTCGAACCAGTGACCCTGCAATCACCATCTTCATTGTAGGTGGGATGCTTAACCACTGGGCTATGGAGCCTCCCAAAGATTAAGCTAAGCAGAGAGACTTTTCTCAAAGAATATTCTGTGTATGTAGTATTGATGTTGAACTTTATCAAAATCAATTACAATAATAAACACAGTGCAACATCCAACTATGTATTGAGACTGTTAACACTACCAGGTGGAAAATGACAAATACTACAAACACCAGTTGAACCTGGGATTCGAACCAGTGAAACTGCAATCACCATCTGCATTGTAGGCGGGATGCTTAACCACTGGGCTATGGAGCCTCCCAAAGATCATGCTAAGCAGAGAGACTTTTCTCAAAGAATATTCTGTGTATGTAGTATTGATGTTGAACTTTATCAAAATCAATTACAATAATAAACACAGTGCAACATCCAACTATGTATTGAGACTGTTAACACTACCAGGTGGAAAATGACAAATACTACAAACACCAGTTTAACCTGGGATTCGAACCAGTGAACCTGCAATCACCATCTGCATTGTAGGTGGGATGCTTAACCACTGGGCTATGGAGCCTCCCAAAGATTATGCTAAGCAGAGAGACTTTTCTCAAAGAATATTCTGTGTATGTAGTATTGATGTTGAACTTTATCAAAATCAATTACAATAATAAACACAGTGCAACATCCAACTATGTATTGAGACTGTTAACACTACCAGGTGGAAAATGACAAATACTACAAACACCAGTTGAACCTGGGATTCGAACCAGTGAACTTGCAATCACCATCTGCATTGTAGGCGGGATGCTTAACCACTGGGCTACGGAGCCTCCCAAAGATTATGCTAAGCAGAGAGACTTTTCTCAAAGAATATTCTGTGTATGTAGTGTTGATGTTGAACTTTATCAAAATCAATTACAATAATAAACACAGTGCAACATCCAACTATGTATTGAGACTGTTAACACTATCAGGTGGAAAATGACAAATACTACAAACACCAGTTGAACCCAGGATTCGAACCAGTGACCCTGCAATCACCATCTGCATTGTAGGCGGGATACTTAACCACTGGGCTATGGAGCCTCCCAAAGATTATGCTAAGCAGAGAGACTTTTCTCAAAGAATATTCTGTGTATGTAGTATTGATGTTGAACTTTATCAAAATCAATTACTATAATAAACACAGTGCAACATCCAACTATGTATTGAGACTGTTAACACTATCAGGTGGAAAATGACAAATACTACAAACACCAGTTGAACATGGGATTCTAACCAGTGACCCTGCAATCACCATCTGCATTAGTAGGCGGGATGCTTAACCACTGGGCTATGGAGCCTCCCAAAGATTATGCTAAGCAGAGAGACTTTTCTCAAAGAATATTCTGTGTATGTAGTATTGATGTTGAACTTTATCAAAATCAATTACAATAATAAACACAGTGCAACATCCAACTATGTATTGAGACTGTTAACACTACCAGGTGGAAAATGACAAATACTACAAACACCAGTTGAACCTGGGATTCGAACCAGTGAACCTGCAATCACCATCTGCATTGTAGGTGGGATGCTTAACCACTGGGCTATGGAGCCTCCCAAAGATTAAGCTAAGCAGAGAGACTTTTCTCAAAGAATATTCTGTGTATGTAGTATTGATGTTGAACTTTATCAAAATCAATTACAATAATAAACACAGTGCAACATCCAACTATGTATTGAGACTGTTAACACTATCAGGTGGAAAATGACAAATACTACAAACACCAGTTGAACCTGGGATTCGAACCAGTGAACCTGCAATCACCATCTGCATTGTAGGTGGAATGCTTAACCACTGGGCTATGGAGCCTCCCAAAGATTATGCTAAGCAGAGAGACTTTTCTCAAAGAATATTCTGTGTATGTAGTATTGATGTTGAACTTTATCAAAATCAATTACAATAATAAACACAGTGCAACATCCAACTATGTATTGAGACTGTTAACACTACCAGGTGGAAAATGACAAATACTACAAACACCAGTTTAACCTGGGATTCGAACCAGTGAACCTGCAATCACCATCTGCATTGTAGGCGGGATGCTTAACCACTGGGCTATGGAGCCTCCCAAAGATTATGCTAAGCAGAGAGACTTTTCTCAAAGAATATTCTGTGTATGTAGTATTGATGTTGAACTTTATCAAAATCAATTACAATAATAAACACAGTGCAACATCCAACTATGTATTGAGACTGTTAACACTACCAGGTGGAAAATGACAAATACTACAAACACCAGTTTAACCTGGGATTCGAACCAGTGAACCTGCAATCACCATCTGCATTGTAGGTGGGATGCTTAACCACTGGGCTATGGAGCCTCCCAAAGATTATGCTAAGCAGAGAGACTTTTCTCAAAGAATATTCTGTGTATGTAGTATTGATGTTGAACTTTATCAAAATCAATTACAATAATAAACACAGTGCAACATCCAACTATGTATTGAGACTGTTAACACTACCAGGTGGAAAATGACAAATACTACAAACACCAGTTTAACCTGGGATTCGAACCAGTGAACCTGCAATCACCATCTGCATTGTAGGCGGGATGCTTAACCACTGGGCTATGGAGCCTCCCAAAGATTATGCTAAGCAGAGAGACTTTTCTCAAAGAATATTCTGTGTATGTAGTATTGATGTTGAACTTTATCAAAATCAATTACAATAATAAACACAGTGCAACATCCAACTATGTATTGAGACTGTTAACACTACCAGGTGGAAAATGACAAATACTACAAACACCAGTTTAACCTGGGATTCGAACCAGTGAACCTGCAATCACCATCTGCATTGTAGGTGGGATGCTTAACCACTGGGCTATGGAGCCTCCCAAAGATTATGCTAAGCAGAGAGACTTTTCTCAAAGAATATTCTGTGTATGTAGTATTGATGTTGAACTTTATCAAAATCAATTACAATAATAAACACAGCGCAACATCCAACTATGTATTGAGACTGTTAACACTATCAGGTGGAAAATGACAAATACTACAAACACCAGTTGAACCTGGGATTCGAACCAGTGAACCTGCAATCACCATCTGCATTGTAGGCGGGATACTTAACCACTGGGCTATGGAGCCTCCCGAAGATTATGCTAAGCAGAGAGACTTTTCTCAAAGAATATTCTGTGTATGTAGTATTGATGTTGAACTTTATCAAAATCAATTACAATAATAAACACAGTGCAACATCCAACTATGTATTGAGACTGTTAACACTATCAGGTGGAAAATGACAAATACTACAAACACCAGTTGAACCCGGGATTCGAACCAGTGACCCTGCAATCACCATCTGCATTGTAGGCGGGATACTTAACCACTGGGCTATGGAGCCTCCCAAAGATTATGCTAAGCAGAGAGACTTTTCTCAAAGAATATTCTGTGTATGTAGTATTGATGTTGAACTTTATCAAAATCAATTACAATAATAAACACAGTGCAACATCCAACTATGTATTGAGACTGTTAACACTACCAGGTGGAAAATGACAAATACCAGTTGAACCTGGGATTTGAACCAGTGACCCTGCAATCACCATCTGCATTAGTAGGCGGGATGCTTAACCACTGGGCTATGGAGCCTCCCAAAGATTATGCTAAGCAGAGAGACTTTTCTCAAAGAATATTCTGTGTATGTAGTATTGATGTTGAACTTTATCAAAATCAATTACAATAATAAACACAGTGCAACATCCAACTATGTATTGAGACTGTTAACACTATCAGGTGGAAAATGACAAATACTACAAACACCAGTTGAACCCAGGATTCGAACCAGTGACCCTGCAATCACCATCTGCATTGTAGGCGGGATACTTAACCACTGGGCTATGGAGCCTCCCAAAGATTATGCTAAGCAGAGAGACTTTTCTCAAAGAATATTCTGTGTATGTAGTATTGATGTTGAACTTTATCAAAATCAATTACAATAATAAACACAGTGCAACATCCAACTATGTATTGAGACTGTTAACACTACCAGGTGGAAAATGACAAATACTACAAACACCAGTTTAACCTGGGATTCGAACCAGTGAACCTGCAATCACCATCTGCATTGTAGGCGGGATGCTTAACCACTGGGCTATGGAGCCTCCCAAAGATTATGCTAAGCAGAGAGACTTTTCTCAAAGAATATTCTGTGTATGTAGTATTGATGTTGAACTTTATCAAAATCAATTACAATAATAAACACAGTGCAACATCCAACTATGTATTGAGACTGTTAACACTACCAGGTGGAAAATGACAAATACTACAAACACCAGTTTAACCTGGGATTCGAACCAGTGAACCTGCAATCACCATCTGCATTGTAGGTGGGATGCTTAACCACTGGGCTATGGAGCCTCCCAAAGATTATGCTAAGCAGAGAGACTTTTCTCAAAGAATATTCTGTGTATGTAGTATTGATGTTGAACTTTATCAAAATCAATTACAATAATAAACACAGCGCAACATCCAACTATGTATTGAGACTGTTAACACTATCAGGTGGAAAATGACAAATACTACAAACACCAGTTGAACCTGGGATTCGAACCAGTGAACCTGCAATCACCATCTGCATTGTAGGCGGGATACTTAACCACTGGGCTATGGAGCCTCCCGAAGATTATGCTAAGCAGAGAGACTTTTCTCAAAGAATATTCTGTGTATGTAGTATTGATGTTGAACTTTATCAAAATCAATTACAATAATAAACACAGTGCAACATCCAACTATGTATTGAGACTGTTAACACTACCAGGTGGAAAATGACAAATACCAGTTGAACCTGGGATTTGAACCAGTGACCCTGCAATCACCATCTGCATTAGTAGGCGGGATGCTTAACCACTGGGCTATGGAGCCTCCCAAAGATTATGCTAAGCAGAGAGACTTTTCTCAAAGAATATTCTGTGTATGTAGTATTGATGTTGAACTTTATCAAAATCAATTACAATAATAAACACAGTGCAACATCCAACTATGTATTGAGACTGTTAACACTATCAGGTGGAAAATGACAAATACTACAAACACCAGTTGAACCCAGGATTCGAACCAGTGACCCTGCAATCACCATCTGCATTGTAGGCGGGATACTTAACCACTGGGCTATGGAGCCTCCCAAAGATTATGCTAAGCAGAGAGACTTTTCTCAAAGAATATTCTGTGTATGTAGTATTGATGTTGAACTTTATCAAAATCAATTACAATAATAAACACAGTGCAACATCCAACTATGTATTGAGACTGTTATCACTACCAGGTGGAAAATGACAAATACTACAAACACCAGTTGAACCTGGGATTCGAACCAGTGAACTTGCAATCACCATCTGCATTGTAGGCGGGATGCTTAACCACTGGGCTACGGAGCCTCCCAAAGATTATGCTAAGCAGAGAGACTTTTCTCAAAGAATATTCTGTGTATGTAGTGTTGATGTTGAACTTTATCAAAATCAATTACAATAATAAACACAGTGCAACATCCAACTATGTATTGAGACTGTTAACACTATCAGGTGGAAAATGACAAATACTACAAACACCAGTTGAACCCAGGATTCGAACCAGTGACCCTGCAATCACCATCTGCATTGTAGGCGGGATACTTAACCACTGGGCTATGGAGCCTCCCAAAGATTATGCTAAGCAGAGAGACTTTTCTCAAAGAATATTCTGTGTATGTAGTATTGATGTTGAACTTTATCAAAATCAATTACTATAATAAACACAGTGCAACATCCAACTATGTATTGAGACTGTTAACACTATCAGGTGGAAAATGACAAATACTACAAACACCAGTTGAACATGGGATTCTAACCAGTGACCCTGCAATCACCATCTGCATTAGTAGGCGGGATGCTTAACCACTGGGCTATGGAGCCTCCCAAAGATTATGCTAAGCAGAGAGACTTTTCTCAAAGAATATTCTGTGTATGTAGTATTGATGTTGAACTTTATCAAAATCAATTACAATAATAAACACAGTGCAACATCCAACTATGTATTGAGACTGTTAACACTACCAGGTGGAAAATGACAAATACTACAAACACCAGTTGAACCTGGGATTCGAACCAGTGAACCTGCAATCACCATCTGCATTGTAGGTGGGATGCTTAACCACTGGGCTATGGAGCCTCCCAAAGATTAAGCTAAGCAGAGAGACTTTTCTCAAAGAATATTCTGTGTATGTAGTATTGATGTTGAACTTTATCAAAATCAATTACAATAATAAACACAGTGCAACATCCAACTATGTATTGAGACTGTTAACACTATCAGGTGGAAAATGACAAATACTACAAACACCAGTTGAACCTGGGATTCGAACCAGTGAACCTGCAATCACCATCTGCATTGTAGGTGGAATGCTTAACCACTGGGCTATGGAGCCTCCCAAAGATTATGCTAAGCAGAGAGACTTTTCTCAAAGAATATTCTGTGTATGTAGTATTGATGTTGAACTTTATCAAAATCAATTACAATAATAAACACAGTGCAACATCCAACTATGTATTGAGAGTGTTAACACTACCAGGTGGAAAATGACAAATACTACAAACACCAGTTTAACCTGGGATTCGAACCAGTGAACCTGCAATCACCATCTGCATTGTAGGTGGGATGCTTAACCACTGGGCTATGGAGCCTCCCAAAGATTATGCTAAGCAGAGAGACTTTTCTCAAAGAATATTCTGTGTATGTAGTATTGATGTTGAACTTTATCAAAATCAATTACAATAATAAACACAGTGCAACATCCAACTATGTATTGAGACTGTTAACACTATCAGGTGGAAAATGACAAATACTACAAACACCAGTTGAACCCGGGATTCGAACCAGTGAACCTGCAATCACCATCTGCATTGTAGGCGGGATGCTTAACCACTGGGCTATGGAGCCTCCCAAAGATTATGCTAAGCAGAGAGACTTTTCTCAAAGAATATTCTGTGTATGTAGTATTGATGTTGAACTTTATCAAAATCAATTACAATAATAAACACAGTGCAACATCCAACTATGTATTGAGACTGTTAACACTACCGGGTGGAAAATGACAAATACTACAAACACCAGTTGAACCCGGGATTTGAACCAGTGATCCTGCAATCGCAATCTGCATTGTAGGCGGGATGCTTAACCACTGGGCTATGGAGCCTCCCAAAGATTATGCTAAGCAGAGAGACTTTTCTCAAAGAATATTCTGTGTATGTAGTATTGATGTTGAACTTTATCAAAATCAATTACAATAATAAACACAGTGCAACATCCAACTATGTATTGAGACTGTTAACACTACCAGGTGGAAAATGACAAATACTACAAACACCAGTTTAACCTGGGATTTGAACCAGTGAACCTGCAATCACCATCTGCATTGTAGGCAGGATGCTTAACCACTGGGCTATGGAGCCTCCCAAAGATTATTCTAAGCAGAGAGACTTTTCTCAAAGAATATTCTGTGTATGTAGTATTGATGTTGAACTTTATCAAAATCAATTACAATAATAAACACAGTGCAACATCCAACTATGTATTGAGACTGTTAACACTATCAGGTGGAAAATGACAAATACTACAAACACCAGTTGAACCTGGGATTCGAACCAGTGACCCTGCAATCACCATCTGCATTGTAGGCAGGATACTTAACCACTGGGCTATGGAGCCTCCCAAAGATTATGCTAAGCAGAGAGACTTTTCTCAAAGAATATTCTGTGTATGTAGTATTGATGTTGAACTTTATCAAAATCAATTACAATAATAAACACAGTGCAACATCCAACTATGTATTGAGACTGTTAACACTACCAGGTGGAAAATGACAAATACTACAAACACCAGTTGAACCTGGGATTCAGAACCAGTGAAACTGCAATCACCATCTGCATTGTTGGCGGGATGCTTAACCACTGGGCTATGTAGCCTCCCAAAGATTATGCTAAGCAGAGAGACTTTTCTCAAAGAATATTCTGTGTATGTAGTATTGATGTTGAACTTTATCAAAATCAATTACAATAATAAACACAGTGCAACATCCAACTATGTATTGAGACTGTTAACACTACCAGGTGGAAAATGACAAATACTACAAACACCAGTTTAACCTGGGATTTGAACCAGTGAACCTGCAATCACCATCTGCATTGTAGGTGGGATGCTTAACCACTGGGCTATGGAGCCTCCCAAAGATTAAGCTAAGCAGAGAGACTTTTCTCAAAGAATATTCTGTGTATGTAGTATTGATGTTGAACTTTATCAAAATCAATTACAATAATAAACACAGTGCAACATCCAACTGTGTATTGAGACTGTTAACACTACCAGGTGGAAAATGACAAATACTACAAACACCAGTTGAACCTGGGATTTGAACCAGTGAAACTGCAATCACCATCTGCATTGTAGGTGGAATGCTTAACCACTGGGCTATGGAGCCTCCCAAAGATTATGCTAAGCAGAGAGACTTTTCTCAAAGAATATTCTGTGTATGTAGTATTGATGTTGAACTTTATCAAAATCAATTACAATAATAAACACAGTGCAACATCCAACTATGTATTGAGAGTGTTAACACTACCAGGTGGAAAATGACAAATACTACAAACACCAGTTTAACCTGGGATTCGAACCAGTGAACCTGCAATCACCATCTGCATTGTAGGTGGGATGCTTAACCAATGGGCTATGGAGCCTCCCAAAGATTATGCTAAGCAGAGAGACTTTTCTCAAAGAATATTCTGTGTATGTAGTATTGATGTTGAACTTTATCAAAATCAATTACAATAATAAACACAGTGCAACATCCAACTATGTATTGAGACTGTTAACACTACCGGGTGGAAAATGACAAATACTACAAACACCAGTTGAACCCGGGATTTGAACCAGTGACCCTGCAATCGCAATCTGCATTGTAGGCGGGATGCTTAACCACTGGGCTATGGAGCCTCCCAAAGATTATGCTAAGCAGAGAGACTTTTCTCAAAGAATATTCTGTGTATGTAGTATTGATGTTGAACTTTATCAAAATCAATTACAATAATAAACACAGTGCAACATCCAACTATGTATTGAGACTGTTAACACTACCAGGTGGAAAATGACAAATACTACAAACACCAGTTTAACCTGGGATTTGAACCAGTGAACCTGCAATCACCATCTGCATTAGTAGGCAGGATGCTTAACCACTGGGCTATGGAGCCTCCCAAAGATTATGCTAAGCAGAGAGACTTTTCTCAAAGAATATTCTGTGTATGTAGTATTGATGTTGAACTTTATCAAAATCAATTACAATAATAAACACAGTGCATCATCCAACTATGTATTGAGACTGTTAACACTACCAGGTGGAAAATGACAAATACTACAAACACCAGTTGAACCTGGGATTCGAACCAGTGAAACTGCAATCACCATCTGCATTGTAGGCGGGATGCTTAACCACTGGGCTATGGAGCCTCCCAAAGATTATGCTAAGCAGAGAGACTTTTCTCAAAGAATATTCTGTGTATGTAGTATTGATGTTGAACTTTATCAAAATCAATTACAATAATAAACACAGTGCAACATCCAACTATGTATTGAGACTGTTAACACTACCAGGTGGAAAATGACAAATACTACAAACACCAGTTGAACCTGGGATTCAGAACCAGTGAAACTGCAATCACCATCTGCATTGTTGGCGGGATGCTTAACCACTGGGCTATGTAGCCTCCCAAAGATTATGCTAAGCAGAGAGACTTTTCTCAAAGAATATTCTGTGTATGTAGTATTGATGTTGAACTTTATCAAAATCAATTACAATAATAAACACAGTGCAACATCCAACTATGTATTGAGACTGTTAACACTACCAGGTGGAAAATGACAAATACTACAAACACCAGTTTAACCTGGGATTTGAACCAGTGAACCTGCAATCACCATCTGCATTGTAGGTGGGATGCTTAACCACTGGGCTATGGAGCCTCCCAAAGATTATGCTAAGCAGAGAGACTTTTCTCAAAGAATATTCTGTGTATGTAGTATTGATGTTGAACTTTATCAAAATCAATTACAATAATAAACACAGTGCAACATCCAACTATGTATTGAGACTGTTAACACTAACAGGTGGAAAATGACAAATACTACAAACACCAGTTGAACCTGGGATTCGAACCAGTGAACCTGCAATCACCATCTGCATTGTAGGCGGGATGCTTAACCACTGGGCTATGGAGCCTCCCAAAAATTATGTTAAGCAGAGAGACTTTTCTCAAAGAATATTCTGTGTATGTAGTATTGATGTTGAACTTTATCAAAATCAATTACAATAATAAACACAGTGCAACATCCAACTATGTATTGAGACTGTTAACACTATCAGGTGGAAAATGACAAATACTACAAACACCAGTTGAACCCAGGATTCGAACCAGTGACCCTGCAATCACCATCTGCATTGTAGGTGGGATGCTTAACCACTGGGCTATGGAGCCTCCCAAAGATTATGCTAAGCAGAGAGACTTTTCTCAAAGAATATTCTGTGTATGTAGTATTGATGTTGAACTTTATCAAAATCAATTACAATAATAAACACAGTGCAATATCCAACTATGTATTGAGACTGTTAACACTATCAGGTGGAAAATGACAAATACTACAAACACCAGTTGAACCTGGGATTCGAACCAGTGAACCTGCAATCACCATCTGCATTGTAGGCGGGATGCTTAACCACTGGGCTATGGAGCCTCCCAAAGATTATGCTAAGCAGAGAGACTTTTCTCAAAGAATATTCTGTGTATGTAGTATTGATGTTGAACTTTATCAAAATCAATTACAATAATAAACAGTGCAACATCCAACTATGTATTGAGACTGTTAACACTATCAGGTGGAAAATGACAAATACTACAAACACCAGTTGAACCTGGGATTCGAACCAGTGAACCTGCAATCACCATCTGCATTGTAGGCGGGATGCTTAACCACTGGGCTATGGAGCCTCCCAAAGATTATGCTAAGCAGAGAGACTTTTCTCAAAGAATATTCTGTGTATGTAGTATTGATGTTGAACTTTATCAAAATCAATTACAATAATAAACACAGTGCAACATCCAACTATGTATTGAGACTGTTAACACTACCAGGTGGAAAATGACAAATACTACAAACACCAGTTGAACCTGGGATTCGAACCAGTGACCCTGCAATCACCATCTGCATTGTAGGCGGGATACTTAACCACTGGGCTATGGAGCCTCCCGAAGATTATGCTAAGCAGAGAGACTTTTCTCAAAGAATATTCTGTGTATGTAGTATTGATGTTGAACTTTATCAAAATCAATTACAATAATAAACACAGTGCAATATCCAACTATGTATTGAGACTGTTAACACTATCAGGTGGAAAATGACAAATACTACAAACACCAGTTGAACCTGGGATTCGAACTGGTGAACCTGCAATCACCATCTGCATTGTAGGCGGGATGCTTAACCACTGGGCTATGGAGCCTCCCAAAGATTATGCTAAGCAGAGAGACTTTTCTCAAAGAATATTCTGTGTATGTAGTATTGATGTTGAACTTTATCAAAATCAATTACAATAATAAACAGTGCAACATCCAACTATGTATTGAGACTGTTAACACTATCAGGTGGAAAATGACAAATACTACAAACACCAGTTGAACCTGGGATTTGAACCAGTGAACCTGCAATCACCATCTGCATTGTAGGCGGGATGCTTAACCACTGGGCTATGGAGCCTCCCAAAGATTATGCTAAGCAGAGAGACTTTTCTCAAAGAATATTCTGTGTATGTAGTATTGATGTTGAACTTTATCAAAATCAATTACAATAATAAACACAGTGCAACATCCAACTATGTATTGAGACTGTTAACACTATCAGGTGGAAAATGACAAATACTACAAACACCAGTTGAACCTGGGATTTGAACCAGTGAACCTGCAATCACGATCTGCATTGTAGGCGGGATGCTTAACTACTGGGCTACGTAGCCTCCCAAAGATTATGCTAAGCAGAGAGACTTTTCTCAAAGAATATTCTGTGTATGTAGTATTGATGTTGAACTTTATCAAAATCAATTACAATAATAAACACAGTGCAACATCCAACTATGTATTGAGACTGTTAACACTACCAGGTGGAAAATGACAAATACTACAAACACCAGTTGAACCCGGGATTTGAACCAGTGACCCTGCAATCGCAATCTGCATTGTAGGCGGGATGCTTAACCACTGGGCTATGGAGCCTCCCAAAGATTATGCTAAGCAGAGAGACATTTCTCAAAGAATATTCTGTGTATGTAGTATTGATGTTGAACTTTATCAAAATCAATTACAATAATAAACACAGTGCAACATCCAACTATGTATTGAGACTGTTAACACTACCAGGTGGAAAATGACAAATACTACAAACACCAGTTGAACCTGGGATTCGAACCAGTGACCCTGCAATCACCATCTGCATTGTAGGCGGGATACTTAACCACTGGGCTATGGAGCCTCCCGAAGATTATGCTAAGCAGAGAGACTTTTCTCAAAGAATATTCTGTGTATGTAGTATTGATGTTGAACTTTATCAAAATCAATTACAATAATAAACACAGTGCAACATCCAACTATGTATTGAGACTGTTAACACTATCAGGTGGAAAATGACAAATACTACAAACACCAGTTGAACCCGGGATTCGAACCAGTAACCCTGCAATCACCATCTGCATTGTAGGCGGGATACTTAACCACTGGGCTATGGAGCCTCCCAAAGATTATGCTAAGCAGAGAGACTTTTCTCAAAGAATATTCTGTGTATGTAGTATTGATGTTGAACTTTATCAAAATCAATTACAATAATAAACACAGTGCAACATCCAACTATGTATTGAGACTGTTAACACTACCAGGTGGAAAATGACAAATACTACAAACACCAGTTGAACCTGGGATTCGAACCAGTGAACCTGCAATCACCATCTGCATTGTAGGCGGGATGCTTAACTACTGGGCTACGTAGCCTCCCAAAGATTTTGCTAAGCAGAGAGACTTTTCTCAAAGAATATTCTGTGTATGTAGTATTGATGTTGAACTTTATCAAAATCAATTACAATAATAAACACAGTGCAACATCCAACTATGTATTGAGACTGTTAACACTATCAGGTGGAAAATGACAAATACTACAAACACCAGTTGAACCCGGGATTCGAACCAGTGAACCTGCAATCACCATCTG